>NC_141138.1:156702148-157002148 GCF_053477565.2 Lygodium microphyllum | reverse complement strand
AGACTATCGTCCTCTGTAACTTTGAGAGGGAAACCTCCTTGGACCAAAATTAGGACCAAACTCCCTAGGCTTTGGTCCAATATCTTGTGTTGTCGTTTTGGATTCCAGCAAGTTGAATCTTGCATTTTCATCCTTCTGTCTCTGTTCATGCATCTCTTTCAGAGAGCAAATATCCTCTGTATGGTTCTTCCGCAAACAATAGGAACAGAAGGCTTTAGGAATGGTTGGTTTTCGGGTACATTCAGTGGTAAATGTCCCACTTGATGACACTTTCCACACCATGTATTAGAGGGCATCACATCTCTTCCATCTCCCACAGGAGTGGATATATTGGCGGTATTCACCTTCAGCATCTGTAGCTACTCTATAATCACATCCAGAAGCTCTTTCTTGATACTTGCAACTGAGTTGGATAAGTAGTCCTTTAGATTTTCACCTCCTGAAGTGCTTGTAGTAGGGTTTTGGGAAGCTTCTGTAATTACTGCATACACTGGTTGGGTCGATCTAGAAGGTCCATTGTTTTGGCTCTGATTCAGAGCTCCTGTTGAGACTTGGGGTTGTTGATTCCAGTTGGTAGGATTCCACTATTGTTGAGTCGCCATTGGAGGAACTGTTTGAGGCCATTGTTGCTGTGGTTGAACCATCATTTGAGGCATTGTCGTCTGCGGTGACCACAGTGGGTTAGGTGCATTATACTGCAGCCTTGTTTGCATCTAGGGATAGGGGTAGGGAACTGTCCTTGGGACTGCATTTGGTGGGTATACCATTCCTGGCATGGGAGGAGGTAAGACTCCTCTTCCTGGAGTCATTGACAACCTTGCTTCAATTTCGTCATACAATCTTGCACCTTCCACTACAGCTTGCAGATTGATTGGTCTTCTCAAATTCCACAAACTTGCAAACTTCTAGTTGTAGGCCCCTGAGAAACACTCCTTTTTGGATCCCTTCATCTAAATGATGGTTAGTCCATCTCTTCAGGATAGATTCCATTCGCGAAACATAAGCTTCTACTCTTTCTCCAGAGGACTGACTTAGGTTCAGGAACTCCTCTCGCATCCGCTCTTCAAAACCTTCACGCCTGAATTTAGTGAGGAAGGCCAACTTCAGATCATCCCAAGTGCCAAAAGTTCTTGCTGCTTGTCTCTCATACCACTGAAATGCTGGGCCCTTGAAAGTGGGGGGGAATATTGCTAACCAATGCTCAGGGGTTCTGGCATTGTTAGCCACACATGCTACCATGAATTCTACTACATGAAGATCAAGGTCTTCATTGTAATCTCCCTTAAAAACTCGCAATGGGACTACATTTACTGGCCTGTCATCAATATTTCCAGGACAAATCTGACTAGGAAGGGGACCTTGAGTTGCCATGGGGACTTTTGTAAAGAGTGCTTTTAGGGCGTCCAAGGAGGCTTCTACTGCGAGCTCGTTCTCAGCTTTGATTTTTGCCTTCTCTCTTCTCATGTACCTCTAGACTCATTCTAATGCTTGCTCTTTATTGCATCATTCATCGGGGGGTTGGCTCCAACCAGTTGGTCTGTACTCAACAGGATAGTATCAGAGAGGGCTTCAATCTCTGAGGGATTCTTTGGCCAACATCTCTTCTACTTCCTTCTTTTCAACATCTCTGAATTCAGCTTTCAAACCAACATAGAGGGGAAGATATTCTATTCTAAAAGTATTAAAACTCATTCTTCTTAGGATTGTTGTTGTGTCATTATAATAATGCCAGCTTCTGAGGGTTTCAATAGTGTATGTTGTGAAAAACACTCTGTCTACCAACTTCCAGTGGGTTGCTAATTGGATAAATAGAAGATTGTCAGTACACCAAGCATCCCATGTAGCTTGCTATTGAGCATCCATGAACAAATTCCAACTCTTTTCCTTCTTGTTTTCATGAACCTCCACTGACCACGACTCCTGAAGCTTCTTCACAATCTTCCACTTGATGATGTCTGGAAACTTCTCAATGAATACCAAATCTTCCATGGATGGTCATTCTCTCTGTTTCTGCTCTTCCGTTTGTTTCCAAATAATTTTCCACCAAGATGCAAGTTTCTGTTGCTTCAACAGGAAGAGGAAACAGTCCACCACATAGAGCATGCATCATGATGGTGATATGTTTTCACCATTGTGGGATGAAGTTCTTGTGGAAAGTGGCTTTAATTATGAGAAATTCCAACTCTTCAGTGGAAGAAGGAACTTTGCAAACATCCATTGGATTCTCCTCTTCTTGGCAATGCCATTTCCTTCATTTTCAGCCTCTTCTGATGCTTGTTGATGGCAAGTTTCCCCGGCTGCGCACCAAAAACATGGAGCCCCAAGAGGAACACCAAGGAAAAGGGAATTATCTTGCAAAAAAATCTATCTTGTAACATCAACAAGCTTTTATTTCATTATTTTGATCATCAAAACAAAGACAACAGCAAATCTTCACACAACATCATAATAGATTTCTCCCACGGATTTGATAGAATCAACCATAATCTTCAATATCTTCATAGAATCCATCAATAGAACAATGAACACAAAAGAATACACCATCTTTTGAAAGGAAATCAATCACATAATATTCATCTTCAATGTCTTCATAGTTTTCTCTCAATCTCTCATGTACAATTACACTGTTTTGATAGAATTGACTATCTCTGGCTCTCTCTCTCTCTCTCTCTCTCTCTCTCTCTCTCTCTCTCTATCAATAGTACATCATCTCCTCACTACAATACTCTCATAATAACTCTCAATAATCCTTCTTAGGTCGTGGATGCACCTCCCAAGAGGTATGTTTGATATGAAGAGTCACCAGAGCCACTACAATGTCTTTTCACAGCTCACTACTGTCACTGTCACTTAGTTTTCTCTTCAATCTTCAGCAACTGCTTCTTCCACTTGTTTTAGCTCTTTTGAACTTAGATTCATCATTTCAAAAGGTTAGAAAAAATTCCCAAAGTCACACATACTTTCTACAGAACACTTATAGAAGGTCTACAGAACAATTACAGTACAGCACCAGAGCACTTACAGTATAGTTACAGTACAGAGACAAAGTAGAGACAGAGGCTCTAAAGAGTGTTACAGAAGTCATCAGAACCTCATAACTCATACTCAAACCATTCCATACTATCAAAAACTATTCAATAAGTTTCCAAAAGATCTCAATCTTCATCAATCATCAATCCATGCTTCATACAAAAGATAATCGGAACAAAACAGAAGCTATACAGAACCAATCAGAACCTCGACAGAACATCATAGAGCTTCATATCTCCACTGAGAATCATCATGAACTTCCAAAACATAATCAATATAATCCAAAAAACTCTCAAATACTTCCATTAACAACCATACATCACTCTAAATCCATAAAAAATCAATCATTCAAACCTCAAAAACAACAAAAATCAGTAAAAAATTCAGTCATTTTCCACTCTCAACACATAAACATGGCAAAACACTAGAAGCTATCGCAGAAAAGGCTAAGTGTGGGTACCACAAACATGATGGACAACCAAAGGCTATATATAACAAGGGCCTCACAAAGTGTACAAAGGCTATAGTACAAGGCTACATGAGGAGTTTACAAGCTTATGATAGGAGCATTTTGGGCTAGGCAATACAAGGCTAAAAAAGTTAGTAAAAATTTTAGATCAAGGACCGTGAGATCCTTGCAGTTTTCAGCATTTCTTTTTACATAGATCTTCAATTCATTGCATATCTTCTTGTGTAATAAATCATAAGTCACCTTAGTCTAGAGTAGGCTAGGGTTAAGTATAAAAGATGGAGATGTAATATGTGAGGGATTTCAACAATACATGTTTTGAGGCTCCTTCCTCACACCAACTAAGAGGGTGCATGCTCTTAGCCACCAAGATATGGGGTGCATACCATGTACCACCTTGACATGAGGTGAATGTTCATGTTACAACTTACATCTTTGATTCTGAGCCTTCCATGGCAATATTACTTCAAGCTTAGCTACCTTGGCTATGGCTACTTTGCAAACATGGTGTATTTCTTGTATTTCTTTAAAGAATGGTATATTTCATGAATTTCCAATTAATTGATTTGCTATGAGAACTAATTTATTACATTGGTATCAGAACATGGACTTTGATCCATGGGAAGAGTCATTTTCATAGTGGATTTAGTTATAGCATGGTTACAGGGTAACTAGGAGGCCAAAAATTAGTCACAGCAATTAGTTCTTCCATAACTGTGGTATGACATGAAGATTTGTCACAAACCGTGACTAAGATGGAGGTTCTTGGCATAAACCAATGGATAATGGCGGGCTCCAGTCAATTTTAGCAGGTTGTGGTTCAATTTTGGCCCAAAAAATGGAGAGATGGATAAAATGCAGGTAACTTGGGTTGAGGTTGAGTTTAGAGGGAAGGGTTTGCTTTTCAGGCACATCTTTCTCTCTCTAGTTTCAAGCTTCCTTCAACCTCCATAGCCAAAACCTCCATTTTCTCTCTCTCCCATGAGTTCTATAGCCAAAATGGACCTGAGAGCTTAAGTCTTCATGGTCCAAGCTTCCTATACAGAGTATGAACTATTGCAATCTACGCCTGCAGTACATGCCAAAGCATAATGGAGATTTGAAGAGCTAATTTAGCTCCTAACCATTGGAGCTTTGTTGTATTGTTATGGTGCCACAAACAAAGGTAGAGCAAATCAAGGAACTCACTCATACCTCTTCTTCTTTGCTATCTATCATTTGGTTTTGCAGGTGAAATAGAGCAAAGACCAGGTGAGGGAGCGATTTGACTCGTGGTCGTTTTGCTTATGCGATAGAAGCTTTGGTGCTGAATGCTTGGACTGATACTTTTGTCCACGGGCAATCCCTGTCACTCCATTCAGCAAGAAGAGGAAGGACACATTAATTTGTGATTTGTCCTATGCCAAACACAATGATGACCTCCAAGCGCCTCTCTGAATGTAAGAGCTCTGTGTTTCAGAAGAACGTCCTCAAGAGAGGAGCCGTTCTAGAATCCATCGCTGCCAAGAAAGGTAGCCACTACCCTGTCGGTTCCATTATGCTCGACTTCTTCATCTTTGTGGTTATTGGATCATCTTTACTACAGATTATTAGAACTGCTTCAAGTGGTGGGATGGCATAAAATTCACTCTTTGCTTCATTCTGATGAGAAAAAGAAACAACACGAGGTTGAATCTGTGTCAAAGCGTATATACTGAGCTACACATTTGTGAGCCTCGGGCTCAATTTTCACGAGATCTTGGGCTAAAATTTGGAGGTCCTACCAAGATGCCACTAAAGGGACCTCGTCCAATACCATGCGATCAATGGAAGCCTTGGCATGGCCAACATTGCTAGATTCATGCATGAATCTCACAATCTTGAGGGTAATTGCTGGTACACTTATTCATGCTTGGAGCATTAGAAGAAAGTTGCCATAGCTACAAGTGAGGCCAGAGCTGGGCTAAGTAGGCTACTATGGAGAGGGCCAATGTAGAGGTTCAATGATGTTTGTGGACATCTTAATGCAAATTTGGAGAAGATCAAGAATCTGGTCTTTGTTAAGGACATCTTTTTTAGTAGGCTGCAGCTTGGAATTCTGTGTTTCAAGGCCAACAAAGTCATGAGGAAGAGGCAGATTGATATTCTCAAATTCCCTCAAATCACGTACGGGAGTGGAGGCATCTTTAAAAACTTATTTCATGATAGTCAGTTAGAGCAAATATTCTCAAATTTCCTCATCTTGATCATGGGGCTTTTGTCCGTTGATGCTTCCTGAAGGTTCCTCATATCTATAACCAACAACAAAAGTGTGATTTATGTAGCAGATTTCATGGACAAATGTATTTTTCTCTAGGGTACTGCTTGAGAACATGGAATGCATGCTAGTCAATTTCATATTAGGGAAAAGCCTTGCATTCAAAAGGAGTTTGTAATTCACTGCTGCCCACATAAAAAGCCTTGCATTCAAAAGGAGTTTGTAATTCAGCTTTAATTCATTTGATGCATAAACTGCCTTTGCATGCTTTTCTCCTGACTGGAAAAGAATTTGCTAGAATTGAAGAGTTGTGGTGGATTGAAATGTTAGTACAGCTCTAGTTGAGTTACTAGAAGTTGTGTTAGAGAGTAAAGAAGAGCCACTGGTGTTCACCAAAGCAGTTGAGGAGCTCAAAAAGTTTCCATAGCTAGCTGCTACTGCTGTGAAGGCAAAGGGCAGACCCTAAATTTGTACCAAAAGCAGAATCAGACCAAATTTGCTAAAGGAAGAAAAGCCTGAGACTGAGGTAGGAGAAGATGTTCCAATAAAAAGGAAAAATAGAACTAGAATGAATATTTCCATAAGCTAACTCTGAAAGAGTGGAGACATCATTCAGAGACGAAACATTTTCAAACAAGCTAGAAGTGCAACCTCCAGCATTAGCAGATTGATTATCCAGTGTATAAATTTTCGAGATGCCCTCAATTATGTGGTGCTACTATATGCAAATTTGACTGTTGCAAATCCATATGCAAACTGAATTTTGGAAAATAGGAAAATTTGATAGGTGGATTATGCAAACAAATGTTTGATAAAAAATACAAGGTTTGCTAACCAATTGAGTACATTGCTTTGTTGAATATATACTTCAGCCACACAACTAGTTGATGAATATGGAAGAGATTATTTCCCCTACTTTAGCTACTTGCATCTAAAAATGAATAGCATTGAGCCACCATTTTTTCTATGCATTTGGAGCAGCTATGCAGGAACAAGTACACTATGCAAACTAACATCATGCTTATCATGAAGATTGTGAAGATTGGGCTTCTTCTTGCTCATAAAAGGTTATGGATAGCTTGGTCTTCGAAAGCTTATGAAGATTCAAAGATTTTCTCAATTTTAAAGTTCTCTTATGACTTTTGGAGTGGTCTTATGATCCTCTTCAAGGAGGTCTTTGAGATGCGTAGCAATCAACATTTGAAGATTCTTCATCAACATTGAAGAGAATCGGTTATCTCTTGAAGATTGAAGAGATTGGATAGCATAGGCATTGCCTAGAGCATTAATTTTGGGAATTCTTCTTCAAATCTTGGGTCCATTCATACTTGTGGAAGGCTCAACAACACTCCTCTTGAAGATTCAACAAAGTCTTGTGCCATTTGATTCCTCTTTATCAAGCTACCTTGTATGAAAGACCAATGGAGCTTTTTCAATGTATGGCAATGATGTATGGCTTTGTGGCAAGAAGGATGGGGATATTGGATTCAGTACCAAGTTGTACTCTCCAATGGGCATATGTGTAATGTAGGGGGAAAATGCAATAAATGTATAATGCAATCTGTTCTAGCCCTACACTTAGAAGGGCTTGTACTTTGGATTATGCAGTGGTATTGACAAGACATACATGTTCATTGGCATTCTTATGGTCACCTCTACAAGCAAGATTTTCTTCAATTTTGGATTTAAAGAGGTGATTTTCACTTACCATAGTAACCTAAAACTTTTCCCTATTCTCTTGAGTGCTTCGGTATTGGGTATTGGTTCAAATTTGGATGAGAAGTACCAAAAACACTCAAACAGGGCAAAACAGGGCGTTGTCTACTATAGATAGATCTAGAGATTCATTTCCAAAATGGGGTGTAGGTACAAAATAATACAAAAAAAGATTCCTAATTGAATATAAACATTGTGGACTTTGAGTGGAGCTATCAAACACCTCATTCAGATCAAAATTTCTCAAGTTACGGTCAAAAACAATGCAATTAGGTACTTGGGACAGGATGTTGTCTATTGTGGACAGTTCTGGAAATTCTTAAACAGAGAGAGAATTTGATATTCCTAAATTCAAACCAGGGTTTCTACTTGATGTTAGACATCCTAAGCTCCAGGTCAAGCTATCATACACCTTATTTGAACTCATATTTTTCAAGATAGAGTTGATGTTGTACCAGTAGGTCACTATGGACAGCATGTACTACAGGGGTGACAATCAAGAAAATTTTGATGGTTGCATGGAAAATCATGCATGTCTTGGGTCTTATGAAAAACATGGTGCTTGTAACTTATGTAGCAATGTTGGGCACCATCAAACTCATGCATGTGGAGACTTTAATGCAAGTAGAAGTATTGTCTATGGACAGCATATGTTGGGATCAGTTGCTACTCCAATGAATGGGTATGGATTCGATTAGGGCAGCATGATTAGACATGAATATGCAGCACAAGATGGAATGTATGGGCATAGTTCTTATAAGCAACATTATTTTTATGGTTATGATCATGATGATTATGCCAATTTAGACCCTAATTCTTTTGGGCAGCAATAACATGTTAATCATAGTCATGTTTATGATCAACCATTTGGGGAAAGTCTCCATTCAAATCAATCTTGCCTTCATCCAATGAGTGGGAAGCAACTGCAATCAAATGCTCCTATAGAAATTCAGGTCCCTATGCATAGACAAGAAGTATATGAGCATGCCTATGTTATGGATACTTCTCCTTCTCAGTGTAATATCTCCGCACAATAAAAGTTAGTTGGTTAGTTCGAAAGTTAGTTAGTCGATTAATAAGTTAGTGAGATTACTAACTAAAGACTAACTAAGATAAAAACTAACTAACATTAATTATTAATAATTTTTATTTAATTTAAAATATTTTATTTAAAAAAATCAAGAGTCGTAAATTCGATATTTTTCTCGGATTGGCAAGGACCATAGCCACCCTTCACGTAAATTACAACGTGAACGAGACTTATGAGTTATATTAATCACTAAGTTCATGTGTATAGTTTGAAAGGTCTAAAAACATTAGATTTTGGGCAAAGCTAGTATATTTTAGATATTTTAGATATTATCCTGAAAAAAGATATGGAGATTTTTAGAACTGGATGTCATTTAAAAGAAAAGACAAGTGATATTTTAGTTAGTTTGAAGATTTTATAAAAAGAAAAATAAAGAAAAGTGATTGGCGAAATCGCGCGCGCCGCGATCGCTGTTTACAGGCAGTAGACATCACTTCGAACAAAGAAAAGAAGGAGTGAACTGAGAGCTTTCTAATCAAGTGTCTTGGAGTTTTACCCCCCTTTCGGAGCCAATGGAACCATCAGATTTATGATCTGAGTATCAGATCACTGATCTTTCCAAGATCCCCCTCCATAAAGAGCTCTACTTCTCAACCACAAGCCCTCTTCTCTAATTCACTATAAATATGAGGCATGGGAGAGACATAAAAAGCATAAGGAGACCCCGAGAGGCTGCGAGAGAGAGGTAGAGAGAAGGATACCCATCCAAGAGATTGTGAGGAAGAGCTTGAAAGAGAGCTTGAGAGAGAGAGAGAGAGAGAGAAGAGTCACCTCGAGAGGCTGCAAGGAAGAGAATTAGTGTTGCTCAAAGAGTTCCCCAATGAGAGGAAGTAGTCATTGCTGTTGAGGGAACTCAACACACTACTGAAGCGCAAGCGGAATTTACCCTCGAATCCATTCAACCAGAAGGACCAATTATTCCACAAAAAACCGAGGTTGTGGTCCTAACCCGTAACCACAATGGATGTCCGAATGGAGATAATTAAGTTAGTATATAAGAATAGGATTACAATTAGTTAGAACTTACCTAAAATTGCAAAAGCATGCTAGTATTATCAATTGATTTTTAGGGAAGAACACAAGAATGTTAGATATGATCAATGCCCCACCCTCATTAGGTGCTACCAATGATCCATGGTGCTCAAAGTTGTAAGGCCCCCATTATGAGGAGAAGCCAAATGTGAGCCCGGACATTGGTTGAGTCCTGACTTGTACATCAGATGAGGTCTATGTGACCGGATGGCAAAAAGGTGACTGTTGTGGGTCTAATCTTTGGGTTAAACGGAGTGGTTAAGCTGGTAGCAACTCAAGGCACATTGCATTGAGTTGCGTGGTGCCCCCGGCCCGATGGTAAAGGGAATATTCCCTGGCCGACTAGTGGAGGCTCATATGGTAGGTCGGTCAGCAGGCCGACCTAACGACCTTCGCGGGCTATAAAAGCGAAACCCCTTCGCAGCCATCACTCGCTCATCTTTCACCCAGTCAGAGTTGTTGTTCCAGCTAGCCTTAAGCTCTTCACCTATCTTCTGTCTAGATTGCCATCTAAGCTTCACACAGTGGAAGCGCACGGGTGGACAGAGCCATCTTTGTATCAGTTGTTTGGAGTTAAAGAATTTACTGATTCCCCTCTTATCTGTTGTGTACTCTCTATCTCTTTCTCAGATTCTGTTCGCTGCGCCGTGTAATATTTTACAGAATTGATGCAAGGATAGATTCTATGCATTGCATACATTAACAAGTGTGTTAGAAATATTTTATGGTTATGACTGCTTTTGGATTTATGAATGATGAATTATGTCTCTTATGATCCCATGATTATATCATCCAGATGAGTCGTGGATTGTGGTGATTCGGGATATTGGGTTCCCCAACCCAATATTCCCTAATACTCTATGGAGTGTGGAAAAACTCACTTGTGGGTGGGGGTCTTACGCTCTCGAGGGAAGTAGGTGTTTTTGGTTTTTGACCATTCGAGCACTTGAGAGGGCAAAGGGAGTGATAAGTGCCCATGTTATGTAGGATGGCTCTTGAGGCTCAAGGAAGCTTGGAGGGACTCTTAGCCAATAAATTCCCCGCTCACCGTGGACAGAGTGCAATCACATATAGTCCAATCATGAGGGATTGTAAGGTCCTATCCTAGGCTAGATAGTGTCTTTCTGTGAAAAGATAGTTTTGTACCACTCTACGGAGTGATGATTCTCGATGTTACTATGAAAGAAAGTATTTGATTTCCAAATTGTTTGTTATGTACTAAAGATTGAGTTTAACGAACCCAATTTAATAAAGTAATAAAAGGAAGCTGATTTTATATGTCCAAACAACATGGTAGTATGCTTTGCTAATTAGAAAACTAATCAAACCCAATTGAGGAAAATGAGAGGCCTTGATCCTGATGATTGAATGCCTATGGATGGGTGGACCTGATAAGTCAGGGTAACTTTCAAACACTAGATAGAGCTGATTAAATTGTGACTCTCTCAATACCGATAGGATTAGTTACCTGGTTTAACACTATTTTAGGGGGCTGAAGCTGAGATTTTACCTTATGGATAGGGAGATCGAGTTACACTCTCTTCCATCTCTTGCTCTCTTTGAAGCAAGTGTCGTGTTAGCCTCACTCCTGCCTTTGATTGATTACAAAGTGATCTTTCTTAGGTGGGTGTTAGATTGCTATCAGGGGTGACTTGTCCACGCTTTCCCATTGAAGTAGAATTGACATTACCATGTTGAACTAAGTCCGACGTTTCCCATTGGGAGATGAGATGGTGATGTGCATGAATATGAATTTTAGTCGACTACTAAGAGGACTCCTCTAAGTCTGTTGGAGGAGGCACCTCACACGTGCCTAGGTTTCAAAAGAGCTTTTAGTGTAAGGTTAAATAGTCAACATATAAAAGAAATTAATAAAATAACTACATGTTTTTGAAGAAAACAGTTGTTGATTATCTTGCACTAACAATAGCATACACATTGTGCCCACAAGAACTTAGCAATGAGGAAGCTACACGTTTGGAGGATATTTTTCCCATTATGTATCAAGTAGCCTTAGGATCGAATAATTTCTCATACTACAAGGCTATATTTGAGATAATGGAGATGATCTTTATTCGTCTGATTGTATTGCAATCTCATCCTAACTCATGGTACATGAGAGATTTCTGGCCAAGGAATAGGTCATATATGGGGATATACTTTGGGCGTAACATCCTTCTTCATTACGAGCTATGGAGGATTCGATGGGCTAAACAAGTAAGGATATTTTGTCAAAATTTCCATGTGAATACTTCCGTTTCTCACTGGATTTGTGTTTTGATTTGATGGCCCTACCCATCTTATACCCATACACATTTTTTATTTTCACTATCTATCTTATATACCCTGACATTTTATCTTTTCACTGCATTCTGTTTTGATCAACGAATTTTCCATTATTAGTTTTTAATTCAGTTTTCAAGTGTATTTTTTTCATTTTTTCCATGTAAACACTTGTTTCTTCCACTAGACATCTCATTTGTGTTGTCATGTTGTTCCTCCTACTGTCCTACGCCCACTTTTCCTTTTGTTAACCTCAGCACAAGAAGAAAGTAGAAAAAGTGGAAAAGCGCAAGTCGAGAGCTAAAAGAGGCGGCCCAGAAGGAAATCAGACACAATGGAAGAAGCAAGAATGTAAATCACTGAAAGAGCAAGGGCGGCCTCTAAAGATAAGTAAAAGGAAAAAAGTGCATTTTTAAATGCAAGGCACCCCTAAAACTTTTTGTAAAAGAGTGCCAGGCTCCCTCTTCTTAGGAAATCAAACAGAGGTAGTAAGAGTAGAGATGGATACATGGAAAACCACAGCAGTTGACTTGGATGCCATCTCCACTGTGTTGAAGGGGAATGTGCAGATTAGGAAATCTTACAGGCCATTGACCAAGTGTATTCCCTATCCTAAGAATGAGAGAGATTGGATGCATGTGCTTGCCATGATAGATCTGCCATTCTTGGATAGTGAGGAGTACGAGTAAGCCACTAAGATAACTGATAATTTTGGAGACACACCCTCTGTGCCAGTTTGCATGATGGCCAAAAGCCCGCATGGACAACACAACCCTGTCATGGTATGAGTGGCTAGCATTACGAAGATTGAAGATGAAGATGAGGAAGTGGTAGCACCTGCCTACCTATAGTTAGCAATGGACTGACCAAAAGACGTACATATTTGATGCACTCATTGACGAGGGAGCTATCTGTAACATCTTAACGCACAATCATTGGACTCTCATTGGTCAACCCCAACTACAGCCTACTGACACTAAGCTCAATCCATTTGGAGGATGGTCCTACTTACTACTAGGAAAATGCAAAATAACGATCTCTATTGAGACTGAAAGCCTACCTGTGATCTTCTATGTGATGCCTAACACTAAGACCCTCAGTAAGGAATCACTGTTGGGACACGCATTCAAGAAACAAGCACACTACAAAGTGAACTATGACTCGTATGTAGCGCATTCATCTTGCCATTAGCAATGCCTCGCAATGCAAAAGAATCACATTTGAGAGCTAGGAGGCCGTAGAGTAGGCGATATAGGCGAAGACGAATTGTCAAGCCGCGATGGGTCCCCAAAACCTTGTTACACGTGCAATGCTACTACAAGGGTAACACCTTGATTTGGGTACCTAAAACCACAATGGCCATGGATCCTACTCCAATGCCACTCCCAAACTTAACCACACAAATCCATGTGACAAACAGGGCACCAATGCCACAAATGGCTCAAATTGCAAAACCCACAGAGATTCAAATGTAGAAGCTAGTGAAGACTAAACAAGTCTATAGACCAAAGCCGCACCCTACTACTTAAACACTGCCTCAGCCCAGTTCTACTAGTGCCCCTATGACCTTGCTAGCGTCTAGTAGCATAGCATCCCTGACTTGAACCAAGCCCATCACACAAGGAGCCCAGCCACACTCTCAGGAACAACTAAAGCCACAGCCATTAGCTGCCAAATTATCTAGTTCGGTCAAGCCTTACCCACCACTAGTAGGTCTTAAGCCATCCTACGAATGATGATCAATCCTCACATTGGCTAAAGACTTGATGGTTGGATGTTCTCACCTACATCACTCAAGTAGGCATCTGTCCTTTCGTTATGGACCACTATGCTAATCTCGAATATAATCCAAACTTCTATGATAAATGCTCTTCTTTGTAATTAAGAATGTTATTCTTCAGTAGAAAGCATAATCAATTCCTGCTCATCTTTCTGCAAGAAATTACCTTGAGAACACTAATGGTAAACTATGGCATTATGATAGGTACGCACTATGGCAGGTCAAGACAAAAGCAGCAAACTTCCATACTTGAAGGAGGAGCAAGAAAAATACGGCCTCTTGTTGGAGACAAGGGCTTATAATCAACTCAAATTCAGGTATATCCTGAATCTAGAAGACATAGTCGTGGAGGAACCAACCATCTAGCAACTAGTGAAGTGATGCAAGCTGTGGAAGTATATGGAAAAGGTCGATCAAGCCATCAACTATGAGAAGTGCATTGAGTCTCTTTGGACCTTCAATCGAAACCAGGGCACTGTCACGGTGCACCTAGAAAATGAAGCCCACCAAGTGGAAATCAAGCTGAGCCTTGAATTGGTATAGAAAGCATTGGGCTTGAAAAACAAAGTGAAAAAATGACCTAGCTGACAAAGTGATAGTCCACACAAACAATGGCATCAACCTAGTCGACATCCCTGACCCCCTGAGGTGCAAATCCAAGTCAAAATGGTACATACTCTGTTCTCCAGTTAGTGGTATAGTGCATTGATGAACAAAATCAATGTACCAATGCTAGAGAGATTGTTGCCGAGTCCTTCGACGAGGTAAACCTCAATGGCTTCGTGATGAGGAAGATGGTAGAGATGTCTGAAAAGGCCTTAGCCATCGGCGGTGGAAGACCCATAGGGGGAGAGTCCTTGGCCTCCAAAGCTAGGAAATCATTGTCCTCAAAGGCCTTCATCATTGACTTTAGAGGAATCTTAAGAGCCATCATAAGAGAAGCACTAAGGAACACACAAGACGACGATGCAATGTTGGATAGGTCCCTTCCACACCAAGGATAGGAGCAGTCTAGTGAAAGGACCGTAAGTGACGACAAAGGAGAGAAATAAGCATAATTTAGCCAAGGGCCACAAGGTCAAAGAAAGAGACTTTGCAAAAGAAGAAGGCCAAAGAAGAGAGGGCGTGGAAGGAGAAAACAAAACTACACAAAGCATAAAAAGAGTCCAAAAGCACAAAAGAACAATGAAAGAAAGAAGAAAGGGACGAGGCAAAGAGAATAGAAGAGGAATCTAGAAGAATTGAGGACGAGAGAAAGAGAAGAGCTGAGGAAAAAGAGGCAAAGATCAGGAAGAAGAAGACATAGCTCTCACTATTCGCCTCTCAGTGGAGCAACCTTCAAGGCAAGAAGAGTTGGTGACCATGAGCCCACCCCGACACGAAGGTCCAAGCACCAACTCCAAGGCACCCAAAAACATGCCGCCCCTAATGACCAAGGGAAAGAGAAGAGCTGAGGAGAAAGAGGCAGAGCTTAAGAAGAAGGAGGAAGAAGGCATAGCTCTTGCTATTCACCTCTCAATGGAGCAACCTTCAAGGAAAGAAGAGTTGATGACCATAAGCCCACCCCGACACAAAGGTCCAAGCACCAACTCCAAGGCACCCAAAAACTTGCCGCCCCTAATTTCCAAGGGAAAGGGCAAGGGTTTGATCCACCCTATCCCAACTATCCTACTACCTACCACCCCAGTCATTGCACCCACCCAAGACTCCTCTACCATGGTAGATGCTGACAATCTTGTGGCATGGGTGCAGTTCTTGGTCAACAAGGAGGAAACTCAAGGTGCAAGTGTAGGAACCCGTGTGGTGGGAGCAACAAGACAAGAAACTGCATATTCAAAATCCAAACGGGACCTCAGATGACTAAAGATTGAGGCATCTACAAACACTGGTCCCTCTACAGCACTGTCCTTGTCCACAACCTACGATGCTTTTGTGCATGAACTCCTGTCACAACTAGAATGGGCAAAGGAAGACAAGAAGATCACCGTAGTTGAGCTTGAGGCCAAAAGGGAGACAATGGTAGCCTCTTAGTTGGAAAGAACCCATCAAATGGTCCTCTATCAAAGACAGAACAAGGAGCTACAAGAGAATCTCGAGGCCAAGGAAGGAGAAGATGAGAGATGGCAAGTAAAATTTGTGGCGAAAGAGCACAGCCTTATGAGCCTACAATGCAATTTTGATTAAAGAAGCCAATGGCACCTAAAGCATATAGCAAATCTAGAACAAAGGCTAGCCTCAGAGCTTGAAGAACAATAGCACTTGAAAAGGGAAATTGAAGAACATGGGAGACGGCTAAGGGCGTTAGCTTGTAGGCACAACAAAAGCTTGGAAGATATGAGGGAAAAAGCAAATGACTAGGTGAACAACATCAAAGAAAGAGTGAGAGCCCTAAAGAGTGGCATGGCCCTTGCAAGGAAATAGAGTATTAGCGGAGATTAGGGCAGAGGCCACTCAGACAATACTAGAAGCCCAACAATGTGCCTTCCTCAACACTATAATGGACATCACAAAGTCAAAGGAGGAGGATGCCATTAAATCCCTATAGAAGAAGCTAGAGATCACCCACAGAGTAATAAGATATGGGCTATGTGCTCAACCGCGGTAGAAGGGACTAGCCTAAGCTGCAAAGAGCAAAGGGATTACTTGCTAAGGGTAGGGTTGATGGTCAAAGAGGTGGACCTACTAAGCTTCAAGGAAAAAGAACCACAAGGGCCTAGGAATAAAACTGAAAGGCAAATGCCACTTCTAGAAGCCAGCAAGTTGGAGTTTGAAAAGGAGCTAGTACCACAACCTCCCCTTCACAACCAAAGATGCAACAAGAACTGGACCCCACTACCGGAGCAAAGAGCAGAACCCAAGAGGAAAATGGTGAGGATGTTGGAGTAGGCAAGGAGAAGATTAAGAGCCCAACCAACAATGGCCACTCAAGCACTCATTCCGCCATGAGCAAAGTGGTGGAGGAGGTAATAAGCATGGGAGGAAGGCTCGACAATAGGTGGCACTAGGAGAGGGAGAAGAACCCAACATAATGAAAAACAGAGGCACCCGAATACTAGGAAGACAAAGTCATGGAGGTGCCCGGGATAGTCCAAGGCTATGAGTCCTAACCAAAGTGGAGAAGGAGAATTTGGGATAGCAACATAGATGCCTGGATGTCATTTTACAACACACTACCTTTTGAGAGAGATGACCCCACATATATGCCATATCCAAGATGGGTAAGAGTGGATTTCAACCCTGACATCCATGGCAGATACAATTTTCCAAATATATATAACATAAATGCCACTAGGCCGGAGGACACCCTGACCTTCTTTGAAATCGATCTATGGGAATCAATCGTCCATTTTCTCAATGAGTTCACTTTTTTTCTAGATCCTACCTTTATTACTACTTGTAATTATCTGAGATTGCTTAGGGTATTACTTAGATAGGAGCCTACGCCACAGGAGTGCCACCTCCCACTACTCTTTTTTTGTCTCAATGCTGGCATAGATAGCTAGGCTAATGATGCATGCTGCACTCCTACCCTCTTTTTACATAGCCCTCTTAGAGGATATGAGCAATAGTTGTTTCACTAGTTGCAACCATCCCTTCCTATCCACCACCCCTCTTAATTCTTGACTAGGCCTAAAAGGATACATCCAAAGTAGAAAATTTATTAGCAAATCCATTAAGCCTCCTACCCCTTCCTCTCATATCTTTGAGAATGAGTATTGAATCTTCATCTGTTTTTTTTTTTTAAATAAGAGAAGTAGAAGCAAAAGAAGAAGAAGGAAAAGGAGAAGAAGAAGAAAAGAAAGCAGCAGACCAGGAGAGCAAAGACAAAGAAAAGAGAAAATCCAAGGAAAATAATAAGAGATCACGAAAGGAAATCACAAAAAGGGTAACCAAAAAATCTCACTCCATGTAAGCCACAGCCACTAGACCTAGGGGTCCTCAAGTTAGCAATGTCGTGGCTTTAGTCGACTAGCTAGATCCCTAAACCCCAACCCATTTTGATTTCCCACATCACTCTTAGGGCACCTCAAGGGCAAGACTTCTAGACTTATCTCCCTAAGCCATGCACCACACCTCCAACCATGCACGAATTGGGTCCTTGAGTGTGGAACAACACCCAGGCTTTCCTATGGTTCGCAACCCAACTCCCACTTCCACTAGCATGAGCACACTGCACCACATGGTAAGGTAGGCACACTCCTAGGTAGTGCACCTCCTTTTCTTTATAGATACAAACAAAGGTTTTAACCCACCAACTTCAGAGGCCCCATCATCCATGCAACACATTCTTTGCCCCCATGATGTCAATCGGTTCATCAATGTGAGGTGCCTCCTTGAATAGACCCAGAGGAGTCCTCTTAGTAGTTGACTTAAATTCATATCCATGCACATCACCATCTCGTCTCCCCATGAGAAACATTGGACTTAGTTGAATATGGGAATCTCAGTTCTACTTCACAGGGGAAGCCTGGACAAGTCACCCCTAATAGGAATCTAATGCCCACCTAAGAAAGACCACTTTGTAATCAATCAAAGGCAGGAGTGAGGTTAACACCGCAATTGGTTTAAAGAGAGTAAGAGATGGGGGAGAGTGTAACTCGATCCCCCCTACCCATAAGGTAAAATCTCAGCTCCAACCCCCTAAAACGGTGTTAAACCTAGTAACTAATCCTATCGATATTGGGAGAGTCACGATTTAATCAGCTCTATCTAGTGTTGAAAGGTTACCCCTTATCGGGTCCACCTAGCCATAGGCATTCGATCATCCAGGATCGAGGCCTCCCACTTTCCTTGATTGGGTTTGCTTAGTTTTCTAATTAGCAAAGCACACTACCATGTTGTTTAGACATATAAAATTAGCTTCCTTTTATTACTCTATTAAAATGGGTTTATTAAAGTCCATCTCTAGCACATAAAAAACAATTCAAAAATCAGATACTTTATTTCATAGTAACATCGAGAACCATCACTCCATAGAGTGGTACAAAACCATCTTTCTGTAGAAAGACAATGTCTAGTCTAGAACCTTCCAATCCCTGAGCATTGGGTTGTATGTGACCATCTTTTTGTAGAAAGACATTGTCAAGCCTAGGATAGGACCTTACAATTCCTCAAGATTGGGTTGTATGTGATCGCACTCCGTCTGCAATGAGCATGTAATTTACTAGTTGAGAGCCCCTCTAAGTTTCCCTGAGCCTCAGGAGCCGTCATACATAATAGGGGCACTTATCAATTGGCCCTTTGCCCTCTCAAGTGCTCGAGTGATCAAAAACCAAAAACACCTACCTCCCTTGAGAACGTAGGACCCCCACCCACAAGTGAGTTTTTGCACACTCCACAGAGTATTAGGGAGTATTGGGTTGGGGATCCCAATGTCCCAAATCACCACAATCCACAACTCATCCGAATGATACAAGCCCAGAATCATAAGAGACATAATTCATCATTTATAAATCCAAAAGCAGTCATAACCATAAAACATTTTTAATACACTTGTCAATGTATGTAACGCATAGAATCTATCCCTCCATCAATTCATGTGTTCTTCCCTAAAAATCAATTGATAATAATAGCATGCTTTTGCAAGTTTAGGTAAATTCTAACTAATCATAATCATGTTCTTATATACTAATCTAATTATCTCCATTTGGCCATCCATCGTGATTACCAGTAGGACCACAACCTCAGTTTGTTGTGGAATAACGAGTCATTCGAGTTGAATGGATTCAGGGGTAACTTCCACATGCACTTCAACAACGTGTTGAGTTCCCTCAGCAATGACTACTTCCTCACATTGGGGAGCTCTCTGAGCAACATGACCTCCCTTAGCATCTCAATGTCTCTTGGGAGCCATGGAAGAAGCTTAATGGATTTGAGCATCACTTCCACATGGGTGTGGGGAGAGAGAGACATACTCGATTGATTGGAGCAAAGCTTCATTGCGTCAACAATAGAGAGACTTCTACACGGGTTATTGTGTGTTCTTGATGTGATGCTCTACCCCTGTTTATATAGTAATGGGGGGGGAGGGGGGTAAAGAGAGGACGCTTGCTTTTTTTTGCATTTTCTATGATGTCATCGATGATAAAGAGAGAATGCTTTCTTTTAGCATCTTTGATGACATCATTGATGATGTCAGAGAGGGGGACTCCATTTTTTTAGTGCAAAGATAAAAATCTATGAATATATGGGTGAGTCCTGTGTGCCACATCATTGGGCGGGCATCACTCCAAGGCTCACGACCAAGGCATAGATCTTGGCATCTTGGCAACGGGCTATGAAGGCTTCGTTGGCGCTGTTGGCTATGCATGAGAAGCTCCCACTAGCTTGTAGGAGAATCTTCCCACCAAGAGGTCACCCATCTCATTAGTGTTGTAACCCAAGTGCACTTAACTGCCAAGTGGCTATCTACTAGGCTAGTTTTTGTTGTTCTATACTACAAACATAGTTTTAATAAGCTAGTCTTAGGAGGGTTTCCCAAGTCTTTCTTCCATGAGCTGGAATATAATACCTCATTAATAATAACAATTATCTTTATATTTAGAGCTAGTTTTAAAAATCTACAATTTTGTTTTCAACATAAATCAATTTTTGGGAATGTATACGCACATTGTCTATTAAAATAAACTAAGTAATGGGGACATTACATTGTTCCCTCCTTAGAGAAATCGAGATGGGGTGGCAATTTAAGCTTGTAGGCTTACCTTCCTATTACTTTGATTACTTCATATGGTCCACAATACCTTGGACTAAGCTTTTTGTATTTCCCCAAGGATAATGATCTCTTTTCAGGCCTTACCCTTAGAAACACCATGTCACCTTCCTTGAATGTTCTTATGGATCTTTCAAGATTTGCATAGGACTTTTGCCGATCTTGAGCAGCTTGAATGTCATGTTGGATCAATTGGATTTGTTATTCCATGTCTTCAATCATAGCCTTAGAAGTCTCTATCTTGAGAGTGGGATCTGAGGATTTTAGAAGTGTACAACATTATTGCCAATACAAGGCTTGAAATGGTGACATCTTGATTATTATAAGCAAACTCCACCAAAGGTGGATGTTCAATCCACTGTCTTGGTTCTTTGCCACAATAAGACCTTAGAATATCTTCAATGGTCTAGTTCACCCTCTTAGTTGGGCCATCAGTTTGAAGATGATAAGCAGTATTGAAGCATAGCTACATTCCAATTGCTTGGAATAGGCAAGTCCAAAACTTAGAGGGGAACCTAAAGTCTTGGTCACTGATTATGCTCTTTGGAAATCCATGTAGCCTAAATACTTCTTTGATAAAGACTTAAGCAATGTGAGATGACTTATAGGTTGATTTGACTAGGATCAAGTGTGCAACTTTTGTCAATCTATCAACCACTACCATGATGGAATCATATCCACCCACTGACAATAGGTAATCCAACAATAAAGTCCATACTTATTGGCTCCCATTTCATTTGTGGAATGTCCAAGGGTTGTAACTCTCTAGGCAGCTTGATCCTTTCTGTCTTAACTCTTTGACAAGTCGAGCACTGAATTACATACTTTAATGCATCTCTTTTCAATCTTGGGACACTAATGATACCTCTTACGAACTATGTTGAGTGTCTTGGCATATCCTAGATGTTCTGCAATGGGGTTGTCATGTGCTTCCCATAAGATTTTGGCCTTCATTTCCTATCCTTTTGGGACACAAAGGCGATCATGGTAATATAGGAAACCATTACTAGCACAATAATCCTTAATCTTTGTCGTTGGAGCTTCCTCCTTGAAGTACTTTAGCCATGAGCCCTTCATATTCCTTATCCTGAGAAATAGTGTATAAGCTCAAGTACAGGGTTATCAGGCATGGATACGGTTCTTAAGCTCCAAACTTTGATGCTGTTAAGAAAGGCTTTTCGACTTAAGGCATCTGCAACAATGTTATCCTTCCCTAGACGATATTTAATTTCAAAATCAAACTCTTGCATTATTCTATCTATCTTCTTTGCCTCATGTTTAGGTCTGCTTGGGTGAAGATCCACTTAAGACTTTTATCATCTGTCACTAAAGTAAAATTCATTTCCAATAGATAGTGTCTCCATAGTTTCAAGGCATGGATTACTGTAAGTAACTCAAGGTCATGAGTGGCGTAGTTGGACTCCTAGGTTTCAATTTTTTGGAAGTATAGGCCATTGGTCTTCCTTCTTGTATTAGCACCCCACCAATTGCAAGCCACTTGCATTAGTGATCACCTCAAATGGTTGATTGAAGTTAGGGAGTTTTAATACAGGTGTAGTGGTTATAGCTTATTTAAGCTTATCAAAGCTTTCTTGATATTCAATGGTCCAAATGATTACTGTATTTTTCTTCAAAAGATTTGTCAAGGGTGCAACAATGAAGAAATCATCTTTGATGAAGATTCAGTACCATCCTGTCAGTCCCAAAAATCCTCAGATTTCTTTTACTGTCTTAGGTATTGGCACTTCTAGAATATCTTTTACTTTGGTAGGGTCTACAGAGATTCCATTAGCGAAAACAATGTATCCAAGATATTCAATTGTTTTACTGAGAAATATGCATTTACTTATCTTGGCATAGAGCTGATTTTCATGGAGTGTTACTAGGGTGATCTTTAAGTGACCTTCATGTTCCTGTATTGATTTGGAGTATACTAGTATATCATCAAGGAATACTAGCACAAAATCATCTAGATATGTTCGAAAGATTGTTGAGATATTTGCAATCACACCTACTGTAGCCTCTTTGTATGAGGCAATTTTGGGCTTAGAACATGCAGGCAGACTGAATCCCATATGCATAGAAAGAGAAACTTCTACCCATCCAACAACTATAAAGCATTGTACTTGACTACCATTTTTACACACATATGATGAATGCAATATCATGATGCTTTCCCATTTCAGTTAGTGTCTTGGTCAGTGTCAGTCTTATACACAAGATTGTGTTTATGAGTCCAAGTCTCAATCTTGGAATCTAATTCACTTGTGTAACATGTCAAGTTGTGTCCATGTCATCATGAGTTTAATCTTCCTCTTTGATCCACCATAGCCACTTCCATGCTCTAGATCCTGTGTCTTTTCACATGGTATCAGAGCCCAATCGGGCATGCCTCAGCTCGGCTTAGCTCTTCTTTACTCTCTCTTAGTTCCTTTTCAACTCTGGTCAGCTCAGTTCCATCCCATGACTTCATCTCTCAACTCTACCTTCACTTGAGCTTCCATGGCAGCCATAACTAGCTGCACCTTGTCAGCTTGAAGCTCTTATATCTCACTCCACAAGTCAAATCTCCTGGAGCTTCCTTCTAGAAAAGTGTTGCCCTACTTCTAGAGCTTCTTGTTGTCACCTCAATCACTGACATCCGGCAACCATAGGCTTAGCATCATCAAAAATCTCAGTCATGCCATAGCTTGTAACTGTGACCTACAGGACATACGTTGCTTGGAGTCCCTGGATCTCTCAATACAAAGCATATCAGCTCACGATTCCCTCTAGGGACTTGTTTCTCTACTCAAGGCACTGGTTCTTGGCACTCAGAGTGTAACATTGGCCATCATATGCTTCATCATTGTTGAAATTTCTTCATGCTATCTAGAACTACACCTGTGCTAATTGTATGCCATGATCTCTCTCCATGAAATGCAGTTTCAGCCGCCATCATAGGGCATTGATAGACCATGGAGTAAGCTTCATTTTCATAAAAAAATATTTCAAAAATCATCAAGTATAGCTCCTGCAATGTCAAAAAAACGAGGTCACTATCAGAAACCCTAATAGTGACTCCATAGCCATTTTCACCTAAGCTCAAAAATCTCATCATTTTCTCTATCCTACCACCTGGAGCAACCCATTGCCACTCTAATCTATTGTCCCAGCATCAAATCAAGGAGGGGAAGGACCTGGAAAGATCGAAGAAGGATCGATGACTCTGAACTAAGAAGATTCAAGTTTGACATCAACTCAGACATAGTCTTTACATAGTGTGTTTTCACACGATCATTTCTTGTGTCTTTTGACACACTGTAATTTTCTCTTCCACTGATAAAATCTGAGAATTTTGGAGTTGATTTTTTGATGATCCTTGGTCATGACAATGACAAATAAGAATATCTTAATGCAGATGCAAAGCAACATTACTCTTTTTGCTCACTTGCAGTACATAGAAGTCTTGTTTGAATCACTTACAGGTAATGTTGGAGCTGCCTACACCAAAGAGCAATCAATGATATTATCTAAAGACCTTGAAGATGATCCAGACACTCTACTCAACATGCCAAAGATGATGATACCTTTGCTTAAGGGGGACATGAACATGAAGACTAATGCAACTAATGCAAGCAAAGTCAATAAAGAAGAAAACCAAGAGAACCTAGAAGAAGAGGACCAAAATATCAAAGCGGTGGACACTGACGCTGCAAGCAAAGTGAAGAACAAGTACAAGATCAAAAAGAGCAAGCTAGACTACACCGACAAGATGTAATAAACCAGTTCTCACAGCAGATCAATCAATTGGAAATTCATGAAATATACCATTCTTCAAAGAAATACAAGAAATACACCATGTTTGTAAAGTAGCCATAGCCAAGGTTGCCATGGAAGACTCAAAATCAAATATGTAAGCTGCAATATGAATATTCACCTCATGTCAAGGTGGGACATGGTATGCACCCCATATCTTGGTGGCTAAGAGCATGCACCCTCTTAGTTTGTGGGAGAAAGGAGCCTCAAAACATGTATTGTTGAAAATGGCAAAAAGATCCCTCACATATTACATCTCCACCTTTTACACTTAACCCTAGCCTACTCTAGACTAAGGTGACTTATGCTTTATTACAAGCCATCCTAGCCTAAAAGAGCTTTGTCCTCAAAGCTGAAATTACATTGCATACAAGGATGGAAACATGTAAGAAGGTAGAGTAAAGGCTGCATAATCATGAAAAACTCCAAAAGTGGATCTTTAATAATGGTCTTCATAGGATAGGAGTAACTATCATGAAACAGAGAGCGGGGTTGAATAGGGTCGTTGAAGTAAAAATGTCCAAAACTTCTGGTTGAAGTATCCAAATTCAATGTTTGAGGTGTAGATACAAAATATGTAACCCAAGGCATCAACCTATACCCTCAAATCCATATTTTGATTGCGTCATGGCAATTTAATTCATCACAAAATTTCTATAAAGCAAGTTGTCTCCTCCAAGATCAAAAGGATGTGATAAATCTTGTCCATAATCCATAGATGCATTCATGTAAATCCCTGGATCATATGGGAATGAAAGATCATTAGCATTATCGTCAACACCTCCATAATGCAAGGTATCATCCTCATAATCATGAAGAAAACATGTTGAATCATTATCATAATCAATAGGCTATTGAAAGTCATCATCTAAATGAGGTATGAGCTACTGAAAATCATCATGTAATGGCTCCATATCCTCAATGCTTGTTTAGTCAATTGAATCTTGTTCAGCCCTTTCATCTTCATTATCCAAAAACTCTATAACTAGCAATGCTTTAGCATTCTTTTTTTTGCATATATCTTTATGATTAGAAGATATTGGTTTAGTACATCTAAAACATAAGCCTTGTGCATGTAGTCCTCTAATATCATCACTAGTTAAGATCTTTCCTCGAATAACATCATGCTGGCCACTATGACTGTCATATTTCTCATGATAAAACGGTTTTCCATAGTCATGACCACATTCATTTCTATTAACATAATGCTGATGTCCAAGAAACTATTGATCATCATCATAATATTGACTATGTGATGGTTGATCATCATAGAGGTACTGATCAACATGCTGCCCATGTTCACTAGCATAATGCTGCTCATACCCAAGATCATGATCATATACATGCTCTTGTTCTTGATTTACAGCTGCATCTCTTGGTTCTTCATCTTGGTCACACTGAAAACATTTTCTTCTTCTTGTTCTTCTATGCATGATTGCTCATCAACTACATGTGTTATATGTATGGCATTTATATCTATTTGCCCTTGCTGCCTAATCACATCTTCAACCTAATTTTCAACATAGGCATCATCTTCTTGCTGCCCATGACTATCATGTCCTTGCCCCACATATACATCTTCCATTGGGTCTTCCAAGACAAGGGCTATACCAAAATGTTTATTCCTGCAATAACCCTCATGATGAGATGACAAAAATGCTCATTATGCTTGTAGCATATTAGCTGCCTTTGCATTTTCATCAGTTGTTGATGAAGGGAGGAGAGAGAAAGACTGATTTTCTCTCTCCCTCTACAGGCTGCCATTGAATGCGTGGAGCAGAGCGATGTAGAGCGGAGATCAAATGTGGAAGCCGGGGAGAGTTGGTTTCATGGCTTCTTTGCAAGCCTGCCTCTTGATTTTGGGGGGGGGGGGGGGGGGCGCGTTTTTTTCGGCGGCTGAAAACAGCCGCCGCCCCCCCTCCATCACGATTTTTTGAAGGGGGGGGGGGGGGTGCCAAAGGTCACCCCCCTCTATCCACACCTTTTGAAATTTCCACTTTGGCCCCTTTTTGGGCACCTCGGCCGATTTTGGACCAACTTCCTCATACGAGCTCCGATTGACGTGCTCTAAATTTTTGGGCGTCCGTCTTGGCATCACGTCCCGTCCTGACTGACAGAAAAATTACTAAAAATCTTGACGTGTCACTTGGGCGCCCGTCGACTGCTTCTTGCTTAAAATCGTCAGCTTTCTTCTAATGCCATGAGGAGTATGGAACTCAAGAACAACTGATACATTAATATACTTTGCCTTGCATACGTTGTCATGCCCAAGAGTGTTCTTCTCATTGCATTTATTACATAGGCCATTGGAAGTTATGCTATCCAAGATACAACTTGACAAGTAGATGCCATGTACACTACTGAAAGAAAATTGAGAAACATTTTCCCCATCTATCAAATGATAACCATAACCATGAGCTTGTTGTCCATGGTTTATTACATAAGGCTGCACATAAGCAATTCCAATCCTTTGTGGGTTGATGATAAAACACTTGTGGCTAAGTGTGAGGTGCCCGCCCATCAGCTTTCCAAGCACTCTTTTAGCGGTCTATCGAGAAACGAATCTAAGCGTCGCTGCCCGGCACTCCCAGGGAATGTTCCAAGTTTTGTTGCCCAGGGTTTCCCGAATCCGCCTCGCAACTGAACGTTCACGACCCAACCCACTAGGATCGACTTGAAATTTGGGTTCCTAGTTGTCAAGGTCTCCTATTAGCATTCTAGCGTCGGGTATTGGACATCCTACTTTACGCAGAGATACCCAACCTGAAGCAAATCTATGCCGCACTTGGTTCAAAGAGAATGGGAAATGAGAGGGATACGTTGCTCAACCTCTCTGCCCATAGGGCCTAGTCCCATTCTGGTCCCATAAAACGGCATGAATCGGGTTCTAACCTATCAATACCTAAAGGTCAAATGATGATAAAAACTTGTGAGAAGCCTCCCAGTTCTCTGGGACCACCCTGCCATAGGACGGACCCGTCGGGGTTTCCGCCCACCCGCTTCCCTTAATAGCTTTAGTTTTCTAATTAGGTCCTACCACATTTATGTGTGACACTTAAAATCAACTTCTCTAATCAAGCCTTTTAGGGAACAAGGTTTGTTCGCGTAAATTATAGCACAGACACAAAAATAGAGCAAAGCCATCTATTGACAAACAAGATCAAACAAGTTCCTTAACTTATCTTCAAGTTAATCTTTGTCTCCCGCCCATACAGGAGAAATTATGTTTCGCTTCTGTCCAACAGAAGTATCCCTTCTGCCCTGCAGAAGTAACTGGTCCAATTCACATGGCACCAAAACTCAATCCTTTATCTAGAATAGGATCTCCCAACATGCCCAGATGCTGGGGGCCACGGAGGTCTTCAACTCCATTCTAGACCTAGCAAGGGGTGTCTAGAGCTCCAACTGACCCACAAGCTGTCTAGGAGCGAAACATCATACCCGTGGTTGGCCTTTTCACCACTCGACCTTCGGCCCATGAATCGAGCAGTACCCTCTCGGGTTACTACGCGATGCGACCATGGAGGTGATCCACCCGTACAATATATCCTTCCTTAATTAAATCCTTTAAGAATCAAGCACAAACAAGGCATTCAGCCTAAAATCATTTTCCAAGAAAACATTCCTTTATTCCCATGGCGACTTGTCATCACAGACCCTTGCCATGCATTTACCATAAATCACAAGCACTTGGATTAATCATCCAAACAACAACTAACAACCAGTTGAATATAAAAGCATTTAGGATGTTGCTCGATCAATCAACAAAACCAATTGCATTCTTTCCAACCAATGCAAAAATAGACGATATAACATTTTCATCATATATTTTCTCTCCCCCTTGGGATTTAAGAGCAATACCATGCAAACATGATCTTAACACTTCCTTCCTTTGGCTAGGGCATATGTTAAGGGTTCAAACACTATTCATGATGTAAGTTCTATAGGTCACTTATCTTGATCGATAACCCAACCCTGAATTTGGATTGGCAAAATTCATCGTTATCCAACGGATCTCAAGACATCCTAGCTTTAGCCCTTATGATCAATTTCTTGTACTAGCTCTTAGTCAAGTCATGAGGCAACTAGAAAATTATCCTCATATATCAAACATGTCATAGGCATAACGTATAAATACTTGATAAGATAAGTGTGAGATTATCTCAAGTAATTAGACTTTAACATGCCTTGCCTTGAGCTAGAATATAATTCTTCTTAATATTTGGGCTCTTAAGCTAAGTACTTTTGAAGTATCTAAACTTTAAACTAGTACTTCTCTATTCATGATTCTTAATGTCATATTCTTTTAGCAATCATGCTAGTTATAACCCTTGACTATACTTTAATCTAGTACTTGTATGCCCAATCTTTTAATGTCGTTCTTTTGACGACTATGTCATTCACAACGCTTGACTGATTCTTCCTTGTAATTGCTCTACTAGCAAATAAGTCATATGTAACTAGGTGCAATTATCTTCCCTTGATATATGCACTTCACAAACTCCATCTTCCGAGTAAGCGAGATGAAATTTATCCTTTCCCATGACCTATACTCGTGCAATAGTATGGGGCCTAACGTATCTCATACAAGAATCAAAGCAAGCATCTATCAAATTGAAAATACATGACTTACAATCGGAACCGCAGTTGGATTGATGGTGATGCCTTTGCTCGAAGCCTTGTTGCTAGTTGCAGGATTGTCATCCGCACACGACATTCTTTGCTTGGAGGCCATCGTCCGCAGGTAGACTCAAGAGATTAAGAAGGTAGAATAGATTCAAGATGGAAGAGCGTAAGAAAAGATGGTTAAGTCGAGGATCGAGATAGAGGGAATTGAGCTAATTCTCTTCCTTGCAGCCTCTCGAGGTGACTCTTCTCTCTCTCTCTCTCTCAAGCTCTCTTTCAAGCTCTTCCTCACAATCTCTTGGAGGGGTATCCTTCTCTCTACCTCTCTCTCGCAGCCTCTCGGGGTCTCCTTATGCTTTTTATGCCTCTCCCAGGCCTCATATTTATAGTGAATTAGAGAAGAGGGCTTGTGGTTGAGAAGTAGAGCTCTTTATGGAGGGGGATCTTGGAAAGATCAGTGATCTGATGCTCAAATCATAAATCTGATGGTTCCATTGGCTCCAAAAGGGGGGTAAAACCCTAAGACACTTGGTTAGAAAGCTCTCACTTCACTCCTTCTTTTCTCTGTTCGAAGTGCTGTCTACTGCCTATAAACAGCGATCGCGGCGCGCATGATTTCGCCAATCACTTTTCTTTATTCTTCTTTTTATAAAATCTTCAAACTAACTAAAATATCACTTGTCTTTTCTTTTAAATGACATCCAGTTCTAAAAATCTCCATATCTTTTTTCAGGATAATATCTAAAATATCTAAAATATACTAGCTTTGCCCAAAATCTAATGTTTTTGGACCTTTCAAACTATACACATGAACTTAGTGATTAATATAACTCATAAGTCTCGTTCACGTTGTAATTTACGTGAAGGGTGGCTATGGTCCTTGCCAATCCGAGAAAAATATCGAAGTTACGACTCTTGATTTTTTTAAATAAAATATTTTAAATTAAATAAAAATTATTAATAATTAATGTTAGTTAGTTTTTACCTTAGTTAGTCTTTAGTTAGTAATCTTACTAACTTATTAATCGACTAACTAACTTTCGAACTAACCAACTAACTTTTATTGTGCGGAGATATTACATCCTCCTCCCCTTAGAGAAATCGAGATGTCCTCATCTCGAGAGAAACATGAGGTATCTTCTTGAAACCTGTGGGGTATGTACCCACCATGCTTTCGCTACGCTACTTTGATCTCTCACAAACATACGGTCTTTTGAAAAAAAATAACAACCTATTGTATTTGATATATCCGAGTCTTGATGACAAGAGAAAATTTACTGTAGTTACATCTCATGGATACCTTCTAGGTTTTTCCTAAGCACTTGGTATATTCTAGATCACTGGAGCTTGTACAACTTTATTTCTTGTAAGCTCAAGTTCTCTTCGAGTTCCATTGGGACAATAGATAAAGTTATGTCCAATGTTGTGGCACTCGAAGCATCGGTGTTTAGGGTGCTTTGGACATTCCTTTTTGAAATGAGCTAACTCCCTGCAATAGAAACAACGTGGAGCTTTATCACTTGCGGTCACAAGGTTCTTGGTGGTCCTTGATAGGATTTTCTTCTTTAGACCAAAGTGTTCTAGGATTCTTTTAGCAGATTGGAGTGGTCCTTTATCTTGGAAACTACATTTCCAGATTGTCATGCCCTTAGTTCGGGACTGAGCTCCATGGACAATTGGCTTTGCTTGTAATACTAAAGAATACTTCCAAGCTTCGACATTCTGGTAAGACCCAATCTATATTAGTTGAGAAGAAATGACTTAAGAGAAATTCATTGCACATTATGACTATCATTCCTTGCCAGAGTATCTCTAATCATTTGCAAGTTCTAGGCTCAAAATAGACGCAACTCATATTACTCAAGTTAACTGTAGTTACAAGAGTAAAGTTTATTCCAATACAAGTTGTATTTCATGTCGACAAAATTTCTAGGATTTCTAATAATCATAAAGTGGTGTAGTAGGTTCTAAGTATTCGTCTTCATCTGATTCCTCTATATATCCGAAGACTGCACTTGTGTAACTTTGTTTTCTTGGAGACTCCGTATCTTTTGGACTTAAGTCAGGGCAGTCTACTTGGACATGTCCTAGCTCATTGCAATGGAAACATTGACGGTAGGGACATCTCCTACGGATGTGCCCTATCTCTCCACATGTATGGCATCTCTTACCCAAATCTCGGGAGTCATCTTTACTAGAATTTTCCAATTTAAATTCTTGGACGATTGGATTCGCTCGGAGTAATGTGTCTTGTAAGTTTGTTGGATGCATTGCTTCAAGACGGTGGTTCAGAGGAGTGTTTAGGCCATGGCAAAACTTGGATACTTGTTGCTGCGCAATATCCATAGGTGGTGCGTATTTTAGTAGGGTTACAAACTTTGAGTAGTAAGCTTCCAAAGTTAATTCTAGTTGCTTTAGCTTGAAGAATTCATTCATCTTCAAAGTCTGGTCGTCTGCGTACATCATCTTTCAGCTGAACCCAAGTAACAACGGCTTCATTTGGGGGCCATGGAAGAAGCTTAATGGATTTGAGCACGCTTCCATGTAGGTGTGGGGAGAGAGAGATAGACTCGACTCATTACAGTAGAGCTTCGTCGCGTCAACAATAGAGAGACTTTTGCACGGGTCTTTGTGTGTTCTTGATGTGACGCTCTACCCCTGTTTGTATAGTAATGGGGGGGGAGGGGGGTAAAGAGAGGACACTTGCTTTTTAGCATTTTTTATGATGTCATCGATGATAAAGAGAGAATGCTTTCTTTTAGAATCTTTGATGATATCATCGATGATGTCAGAGAGGGGGACTCCATTTTTGTAGTGCAAATATAAAAATCTACGAATATATGGGTGAGTCCCGTGCGCCACATCATTGGGTGGTCATCACTCCAAGGCTCATGACCAAGGCATAGACCTTGGCATCTTGGCAACGAGCTATGAAGGCTTCATTAGCACTGCTGGCTGCGCGCGAGAAGCTTCCACTAGCTTGTAGGAAAATCTTCCTGAGAGGTCACCAATTTCGGCAGTGTCGTCACCCAAGTGCACTTAACTACCAAGTGACTATCTACTAGGCTAGTTCTTTTTGTTGTTCTATACTACAAACATAGTTTTAATAAGCTAGTCTTGGGAGGGTTTCCCAAGTCTTTCTTCCATGAGCTAGCATATAATATCTCATTAATAATAACAATTGTTTTCATAGTTAGAGCTAGTTTTTTAAATCTATTAAAAAAATTTCAACATAAATCAATTTTTGGAATGTATATGCACATTGTCTATTAAAATAAACTAAGTAATGGGGACATTACATTCAATCTCTTCCCAAAACCAATCTCCACAAGGCCCTACAATCATCGACTCACATGATCGTGGCCTTTTTAGTCTTGAAATCTTCATCAACTCAACACCACACGTGTCAAGGCACTAACACCCGTCTAGGACGGGGTAATCTTGTACGACATGTCACCATGCAGCTAAAACAAAGTAGAGGCAAACCAAGGCATCCCCAATCAAAAAGTGAATGAAGAAGCTCATTCAAAACAATGCAGAAGATGGCAACCTTTAATTTTAAAAATTGTGGGGAAGCTCCAACTACTTTGGCGAGGTCCTCTTAAGGATAAGGGAGGTCCTCTCAAGGTGAGGGAGGTCCTCCCAAGGATGAAGAATACTCTCTCTAGGCTAAAGGAAAGCATCAATGATTCTAACAAGGTGCTCTAAAAAGATGGAGGCAAGCATCGAATATTCTAGCAAGGTTCTCTCAAGGATGAGGGAACACCTCCGAAGGCTCTCACAAGGAAAGTGTGAGGTGTAATGTAATTCATTTTTAAGAAGTGCTAGGTTTCTTCATGTGCACGTGGTAAAGTCTGCATGGACATAGGTGAAGGGATAAGGCAACTTGAAGGGAATAAGGAGAAGCCATGTTAAGCTCACATCATAGCAACCTTGGAAAGTGAGAGGAGGCATCCATCCAACACCATTGTTAATTTAAAAAACAGAGCCACCCATTTGCCATTCTCCAAGAAGGATCCATCCAACACGATCTTCAATTTCAAGGAATAGATCCACTCAAGGTCTGTGTTAGGGAGAGACCCACCCTAACTATATCTTCAATTTCAAGGGCCAGTCTATCCAACACCATCCCCCGCAAGGGCTTGTATACAAACTCAAAAAAACCATATGGCTACACCTATCTCACCTTCCAACCACCACCCATCAGTGCCATGGGAGTGGCACTAGGCTAGGAGGGGAGTACTGTTAACCTTAGCACAAGAAGAAGGTGAAAAAAGTGGAAAAGTGCAAGTCGAGAGCTAAAAGAGGCAACGTAAAAGGAAATCAAACACAATGGAAGAAGCAAGAAGGGAAATGACCGAAAGAGCAAGGGAAGCCTCTAAAGCTAAGTCAAAGGCAAACGTGCATTTTTTAAAGGTCGATGGTAGACGATAGGAAGGAAGCTAGGAAGATAGGAGGACAATGGGAAAGAGGGCCTAGGCCACAGCTGCGGCCATGTAAAAAAGGGAATAAGGAATGATCACCCAAAAGGGATTTAGGGTTTTGTAAATAAAGTTAAAAAGTGAATGAGGAGCTCATTCTTTGGTGTGTGGCAAAGTGGACTCATCTTCTTCTTGTCTTATCTTCTTCTTGCTTGCTTGTGCTTGAGAGAGGGAGTGTGAGAGTGTGAGGGACTGTGGTGGACAAGCTCTCCATCTTCTCCTCTCTTCTTCTCTTCTCTCGTCTCACTGATAGCGATGTAGATAGAGATGCATATCGCGACGATAATATGCGACGTTGATAGTGACGCATATTGTGACGATAATAGTGATTGTTCTATGGCGTCGCTAATACCGACGTTTTTTGCGACAACAGGGGCAAATTTTTTTATGAACATTTTCCTCGCTTTGAACGTCAGTATGAGGCATGTATCTTGTAGTGTCTCTTTGTTTTGTTGTTTCTGGCAGGCTACAAGGAAAAAGCACATGTGAATTTATCAAAGAAGGAGTTGTCTATTGAGCATGAAGCATGTAAATGCCTACTTCCTTGGCATGGTCATGAGCCCACATTCACATCTAGTATGTGAATAGTAGAATTGAAGCCATTGGAACAAGTAGCAAATTCAAAGAGAGGAGAGAGGGAGGGAAATGTGCTTTGTAATTAAAAATTTTTGAATTAGGGTTTGTTGTGTTGGGTTGTACTTTTTTAAAAGTAATGTTAAGGAGGGTGGTTTTGTCAATTTGATTATTTTTTTATAAAAGGTGCTTTTCTTCTTTGTTGTGTTTTTTTAAAATAAGGCAAATTAGAAATATGTGTAGATATATGTGTGTGCATATGTGCGCTTGTGTGAATTAAAAAGAAAAAGAAAAATGTATTGGGTCAAAAATGTAGCGTTGGTACAGTTGTCTTCAGCTTGTTTTTTTAAAAAATAATTTATGGTTTTTCTTTTTATTGTCTTTGTGGTTTTTTTGTTGTTTTTTATTTTTTGAAAAAAAATGTAACATACTTTTTTAAAAATTCTCTATGGATCAAAAGAAGATTTGGCAAAAAAAAAACAAGAAGTCACATTGGATCGCTTGAGTGAATATTGGGATGATGGAAATTAATTTCTTAAGATCCATAACTCAGATTGGGATGTAACAAAATGTATAAGTGGGAAGGTCAAGGGTACAAACCTAGGCATCATCTCAAAATTGAGTTTCAATGGCAAAAAAGTAGGTTTGTATTAAAAAAGATGAAAATAAAGAAAAAGAAAAAATCATTAATAAGTAATAGCTCCAAATTTGTAGGTTAGAATAATAGGAGGCTTTTTGTTAAAAAATATCAAGTAAAAGGGATGAATAAGACTATGAAGTCATAACCCAATTCCAGGGAGAAAAAGACATATTCATATGAAAATATATCAAAATTATGTAAAATCCTTTGGAAATTAATATCAAAAGATCCATAACATAAAACCAAGTGCTATAAAAAGGTTAAATGCCCAATCTAAAGGGATGAACAAGGCTTGAAGGTCAAAACCCAATTTTGAGAAGAAATGGGTGCATTTCCATGGGATGGAAAGGAAAATGGGAAGAATCACAAAAACACATCGAAAAGCATTAGGGATAGGAGTGTAATATGATCAATAGGAGGGAAGTAGACTCTAGAGGCCATGAGGAAAGAACATAGGCAGGTTGAAAGCGATAGGATGCATTCATATGGAAAAAAGCAAGAAAGATGCCCACCAAGGACACATCCCCACACTTATCTAACTTGAGTTAATTAATTAAAAATTTAGACAAACCTACCTACATGCCTCCACACTTAAAAATTCAAATATACTCACACAAACATAGAGAAGAGGGTTAGAAATACTTGGACTAATTAAATTTGTCGATGATGACTATGGAGTCATAAAATATATAGAAGCAGTCCTGACAGTCCAAGAAAACTAGAATTTGCAAGTGAGAAGAATGGAAGGGACCATGTAGTAGCATCATGAAGGCATAATAGCTATTGGTGTTGATGGCATGATTGTCGATAAAGTGCACATCTCTCAAACTCACCAACAATCACACTCAAGGGGATTTGATAGAATAGGCACTCACCCCAAATCCTCACATCAATCAAGTAATATTCAAAATAACCCATTCACACATCGGTTTAGACAAGGACAAGTTTGAGTATTTAAAGAGAGTATACCATCATGCTTAATTGATGGTGCAATAGTATAACCCAATTTGACTAGCACAAGTACAAGATGGAAGGCTAGGTATCCTTGTAATATATATAGTGCACAAAATAGAAGTATCATGATATGTTGTGTTTACAAAGGCCTATCCCATGCATGTTTAGGAAAATGAGTGTATAGGTTGCACCATTTGCCATTACATCCCTCAAACCTCTCCTCTCAATTGATATGAAGGAACGACTAATCATGCTCTGCCCCCCCTCCCGCCTATCTCATTGATTTACTCATTTCAATTTCTTGTGTAAATTTTGTATGCCTTGTGTGCAATTGAATGTGTGATCATGCATCTCTAGTGTGCAAAATAAATTGGTGCAGGGATAGAAGGCCAATGAGCCTTATAATACAGTGTGTATAATAAATTCTGCTTTGTCCATTGAGAGGCCCACCCATGTGTGTAATTCTCATATTCATATATCTCGCCTCTCATTTGATTTGAAGGGTAGAGGCTATCGTCTTTGTCTCATACTTTATTAATAGATAAATAGGGCAACCCCTACTCATATCCCCATCCAATTAGAATAAAATCTCACATCACTCAGTTGGTTGTGCTAATAATCGATGATGGTAGAAATTGGTTGTTGTGGGCATATCCAAGGAGGTAGTTGACATATCAAGAATTCGTTATTAGTACACAGAAAGCATGCATGTTTTAGGATTTAGACGTGCAATAACATTCAAAGTTTAGTATCCATAAGAGGTATGGCACAGAGTGAGACATATAGTAAAGACATGATACAATGCACCAAGGGAGGCTGCTTCGAAACTGTCATGTATTGTTGTTGGAAATCTCACACCTAGGGAGACGGACCATCAATTGATCATTTAGAGGATCTGAACTATTGGGTGTCATTACCTTTTCCTCATCCAAATTCCCACTCTAAGTGTGTTACCACCTTTTCTTAGAGTATGGCTTATTATGACAAGGAATTTCTTCTCACTCTAAGGATGTTACCACCTTTGCTTAGAGCGTGGCCTATTATGACAAGGAATTTTTGCAATTTCTCTCATAATATATTTTTTATATTTCTTTCTTTTTCTTTTCCTTTTTTCCTACTCTTGAGGGTGTTTCCATATTTTCTAAAAGAGCAAGTCAGCATGGCAAGGATCTAAGTCATTTTCTCTCAAAAGTTTCAATTTTTGTTTATTTATTTTTTCCAATGCATCATCACCATTTATCAGAGCTAGCCATGCCATGTCTATAGTATTGAAGGGAAAAACATTGAAATAGTGGCATGTGTAGAGATAAGGGGATAGAAGAACTATACAACCTTATTAGAATGAGAGTGATAGCTATTATTACTAGCATTAAAAATATGAGGGAGTGAGGCCCAAAGGGGAAAGGGATTGGCTACTTTGATTGTCAGGATCCCTAGGGAGGAAAATATATCTTCAAGCAATAAGTCGTTAATTGGAAAGGGATCATTAGAGGCATTGATGGCTTAGAGCCATTAGGGTTTATTGCAAGTACCTTTTAGGGACCCATCTAGTGCCATTAGAATTTACTACAAGTACCTTGTAGGGGCCCATCCAACACTATTGGAGTTTGCTAAGAAAATTATTGAAGCGTGAATCATACACTACCTCTATATCTCCTTCCTTGAATTATTTATGCTTTATGAAATTATCATGATAGGCTTTGCACTAGACCTACATGGCTTCCATGCATTGTAAGGTCATTTACCATATCTCATCTAAGAATTCCAATTGCAAGAGGTGATGCTAGAAGGACTCTTTGTCTCCTAGATGTTGAGCCTTCATGGCCATTCATAGATAGAATAGTTCTAGTTTGATAAGAAAGACAACCTTTGTGCTATACACTAGAGGAAAAGGGGCTCTATATTGTAGTGGCCTCATGGAAAGTTCTGTACACCCAAAGGGGGTCTATACTATAGTAGCCTTGTAGGAAGTTCTATATGCCTAGAAAGCCTCTGTAAGTTAATTAGTCCAATTGTGGTGATGTTTAACAATCGTTCTCACTTACTAGCTCTAGGGGACTACCAGAGTGAGTGATAATATTCTCATATAGGAATAGGGCCACATTGTTTCCATCATCTTGCTTGAGAGCTTTGGCCTCACAGCACTTTGTCACATAATCAATACATACTAGGGTGTACCAATTTTGCTTCCTTCTAGTTGGAGGATTGATGGATCCGATGAAGTTGATGCTCCATTTTTCGAATAGCTTCAAGGGAAGGATCAATTGGAGTGGCATGATACTAGTTTTTGTAGGTTTCATGACAGGCATCACGACACTTGTAGTAATTATAGGCCTCTTTATAAAAGGTTGACCCTCTAGTATCCTACAAGTAGAGACTTCCTAGTTGTCACCTCTCCTCCAAAGTACATGCCACATGGCTCATCATTCAAAGCTTTCAAAACAATGCCAATCTCATCTCCTAGGATGCATCTCTGTAGCTATTTCAACCTTGCTTGTCTTGTATAGTGTGTTACCTAGGGCAGTCCACGAGGATATTGTTGTATAGCCAAGATATTGGCAAAATCAAGGCACCATGAAGTAACTGTTTCAACTAGAAATAAGGAAGAATTAGGAAGGTTTAGATCATCATGCTCCTCTTCATCACTTTGAGGGGTCCATGATAGATCATCAACTAGTACATGAAAGTGATCCAACTTGGAGATTAGTTCAAAATCAAACTCCTAGAACAAGAGTAGCCACCTCATCATGTAGCCTTTCACATAAACTTTATTCATCTTAGGAAGGACAAAAGACTCATGATCCGGATGGAACTTGAATTCCATCAATTGCAAGTAGTGTTGGGACTTCTCCAATTTAAAAACCATCACGAGGCATTCTAACTATTTCATTGTATAGTTTATCTTCCTATTAGTGACCTTATGGCTTGCATAATAAATAGGTTGATCCAGCTTTGAGGAGTTTTTTTGGCATAGGATTGCACCTAACTCTTCGACAAATGCATCAATATGCAAATGGAACTCCTCCATTTGATCAAGAGGTTGTAGGATGGATGCTTTGATAAGGCACTGCTTTAGGGTGTTAAAAGCTTCTTCACAATTTGCATTTAAATAAACTATGCATCCGTCTTGAGAAGCTTGTGTGGAGAGGAGCAACCTTTGGTGCAAAATATGCGATAAACCTTCTATAATAGCCCAGATGACCTAAAAATCCTCTCAATTGTTTAAGATTGGTTTATGTGATGAGGGTTGCAATCTTTTCAATCTTTGTCACCTTGTGCAAAGATGATATGGCCCAACAAAACTCCAAAAATAGATCCGATACTTCCAACATCAATCAAAGCATTACGACAAGTATCCCTAGTGCTTGCAAAGCATGCTAAAGAAGCAAAATCCATCCAAATGTACTTCAATAAAACTATGTAAATAAAATTTGGAAAGTGGCCATTTTCACTCATTAAAAGGTAGCTGGGGTGTTACTTAGTGAACAATTTGATAGATGTGATGATGGACTTGGGATTATAGGTCATGCAACTAACTCAATTGCTCATTCAGCTACCAGATCAATAATAATCATGTTGGGGTAAAGGCCAATGTGACCAATTACCCATCTTACTCACTATTCCTAACTATATACATGCAATACACTCATTCTTTATTCTTTGAGTGATTAGATATTACTCACATGAGAGCTATTAAAGGCACTGCAAACATAGCCTCTCTATATGCAAAGGTCTCTAGGCATTCTCCCCTAGGTCAAGACTATCTTGGCTAGAATAGATTACTAATTGACTTATTTGGTGGTGAATCCTAATTCTTATGGGACGTCACTTATCCACTGCTAGTAGGAAGACCATGGTTGTTTGAAGCCAGGGTGAGAATTGATTGATTCAAGGGAACCTTAAGCCTAGGAAGAGGACCAAATAAAATAGTATTGAGGTTACAAGAGAATGAATCCACCTCCTTAGAAGTATATTTCTACTCTTCCAAAGAAATTGCATAAGGAACGACTGAAGAAGAAGACATAAAACAAAAATTTTGAAATAAGACAAAGGCACAGTCCTTGATATTGGGCACTGTGAGTCAACTCCTAAAGCCGAAGAGCAATGCCACTAGCAACCTCTTGCCTAAGCTAGAAGTAACATGCAAAATCAATTCTAACATTGGGATAGAATCATGGATATACTATTCTCCATATTATATGGGCACTTTGGAGCAGTAGATAGAAGAATAATTAGAAATAAGAGCTTATTCTTCTCGTAAAAAGCCCTTCCATAAGTAGAGAAAGAGTCTAAAGAGGAAGATGATGAAAGTGAAAAGCACGATTATGAGAGTAAAAAGGAAGAATCTATCCAATCAAAAGAGGATATAAATGAGAATGATGCCATAAAGGCCTCAGAGGTTGAAGAGCCTAGGATTTGTGTTGAGGGTTTATATGATTGTGTTTTTGCCAATTTTTTGTTGGATTTTGGGTGATTTTTTTATTATTTGAATGATGATTGATTGGTTTGGAAGTTTTTAAGAGAGTTTTGGATAAGGTTGAATAGGTTTGAGAAGCCCATTTTGTTTTTCAGTGGATATATGATGTGCTAAAAGGTTCTATTGAATGGTTGATAGATACTGATTGGTTATGATTAGCTTCTGTTTTGTTCAGATTTCTTTTTGTATAAGAGTTTGGAATGATTATTGATGGAGTTTAAGAGTTTTTGGAAGCTTATTGAGTGATTCTTGATGGTTTTGAATGGTTTTAGTTGAGTTGAATGCTTTTTGATGACCTTTTATATGGTAATGTAGACCTTCTTTAGAGCTTCTCTAGATACTTTTTATGCCTCTGTACGTGTTATGTGGGATGAATGTGTAGCTTGGGAGAGTTTTTTAGTCTTGGGAAGAGATAAATACAAGTTCAAAATAGCTCAAAGAAGTAGAAGAAGCACTTGTTGAAGACTCAAAAAAAGATTGAAGTGATAATGTCACTGTTGAGCTACAAAAAGACATTGTAGTGGCTCTAGGGACTCTTCATATCAGACATATCTCTGGTATGCATGACCAAAGAGGGATAATGGATTATTATTTTTCATTATTCCAATATACTATTGAGAGAGAGCATATATGAGAGAGATATAGTATGAGAGATAGCCAATTTTCTATGAGAAATATTGTTTCTACATGAGAGAAAGACTATAAAGATTATGAAAGATGAATACTATATCCCCTATTTTCTTGGTGTCTCTCTTAGGGCTCCATATTTTTTGTGTGCAGCCAAGGAAAACTGCCATCAATAAGCACTAAAACTGAGGCTCAAAATGGAAGAAGTGGCATTGTTGAAGAGGAAGAAAAGCAATGGAAGATTGGAGAATCCCTATAACTATTGAAAAATTGGAGATCTTCATTGCTAAAGCCACTTTCTATAAGAAGTGCATTCCTCAATGGCAGAAGCATGTCACTATCTTGATGTGACCGACTGATTCCACTTTCTTCTGAAGCTACAAAAAGTTGTATCACAATAGCCACAAAACTGAAAAGAGAAGCAAAAACAAAGAGAATGACCATCCACAGAGATTTGGCCTTCATTGAAGAATTTCCAAACATCATCAAGTGGGAGATTGTGAGGAAGTTTCAGGAGTCATGATCAGTTGAAGTTCACAAGAACAAGAAGGAAAAGAGTTGGAATTTGTTCATGAATGCACAACAAAAAGATATGTGGGATGCTTGGTGCACTAACCACCTTTTGTTTATCCAATTGGCAACCCACTAAAAGTTAGTAGATAGAGTGTTCTTCACAACCTATGCTATTGAAACCCTCCAAAGTTGGTATTATTAAGAGAATGGCACTATGGTGATACTCAAAAGAAAGAATGAGTTTTGATACCTTCAACATTGAATAGCTTCCCCTCTGTAGTGGAATAAAAGCTGAATTCAGAGAGTTGAAAAGAAAGAAGTAGAAGAAATGTTGGTAAGAGAGTCCTCTAGAGATTGAAGCCCTTCTAATTATGTTATGTTGAGAACATACAAAATGGGTGGAGCTAACTCCCTGATGAATGACATGATTAAGAGGCAAGTAGCACAAGAATGAGTCTAGAGGTATGTGAGAAGAGAGAATGCAAAAATCAAAGCTAAGAACAAGCTAGTAGCAGAAGCCTCCTTTGACACCCTTATGGTACTCTCTTTATAGAAGTCCCCATGGGTACTCAAGGTCTCCTTCCTAGTCAGATCCGTTCTCGAAATATTAATGGCAAGCCAGCAAGTGTAGTCCTGTTGTCCATCTTTAAGGAAGAGTACAATAAATACATTGATCTTCATGTAGCCGAGTTCGTGATAGTGTATGTAGCCAACAATGCCAGAGCCCCCAAGCATTGGTTGGTGATATTCCCCGCCATTTTCAAAGGTGCAGTGTTTCAATGGTATGAGAGGTAAGAAACATGAACTTTTGGCACATGGGAGGCAAGCAACATGAACCTTTGGCACATTGTATGAGAGGGAAACAACATGAACTTTTGGCACATGGTCTTCCTCACTAAATTCAGGGATGAAGATTTTGAAGAGCGGATACGAGAGGAGTTTATGAACTTACGTCCAGTCCTCTAGTAAACAGGTGGAAGCATATGTCTCTAGAATGGAATTCATATTGAAGAGATGGACCAACCACCATTTGGATGAAGGTATCTAGAAGGGAGTTTTTCTTAGAGGCCTACAACTAGAAGTTCGTAAGTTTGTGGAATTGAGAAGACCAATTAACTTGTAAGCTACAGTGGAAGGTGCAAGATTATATGATGAAGCTGAAGTAAAGATGTCGATGACCTCAAGAAGAAGAGTCTTACCTTCTTCGATGCCAAGTGGTATACCCACTAAATGCAATCCCAAGGAGGACTATGTCCTACCCCTACCCTCAAATGCAAAGTGTGTGGCAGTATAATGCAATGAATCCATAGTGGCTGCCAACAACAGTACTTCAAATGATGGTTCAACCACAACAACAGTAGCACTAAACAATCCCCCCAATGGCAACTCAATAACAACAGTGGAATCCTACCAACTTGAACCAACAACCACCAGTCTCAATAGGAGCTCTAGATTAGAATCAAAACAAAGGACTCTCTAGATCAACCCAACTAGTCTATGCAATGATTATAGAGGCTTTCCAAATTCCTACCACCACTACTCTAGGAGGAGAAATTTTGAAGGACTATCTATCTAATTTAGTCGTCGCAAGCATCAAGAAAGAGCTAATTGATGTGATTACAAAACAATTGCAAACATTAAAGGTGAATACCACCAATATATCCAGTCTTGTAGGAGATGGAAGAGATGTTATGAAATCTAATACATGGTGTGGAAAGTGCCATTAGGTAGGATATTTAGCCACTCAATGTACCCAAATACCAACTATCCCTACAATTTTTTGTTCTTACTATTTAAGGAAGAACCATACAAAAGATATCTACTCTCTGAAGGAGATGCATGAAAGAAGGAAGAAAAATGAAGAAGCAAGATTCAACTTGTTGGAATCCAAGATGAGCACCCAAGTTATCAAACCAAAGCCTAAAGAGTTCAATCCTAATTTTGGCCCAAGGAGGTTTTCCTCTCAAATTTACAAAGAATGACACTTTGGTGATGGCCAAAGATAAAAAGTTGTGTGTTACAAATGTGGAGAAAACGGACATATCTCACCAAATTGTCCAAACCCTAGAAGGTCCATGGACTGCAAACCCTTATGCAGTTGGTTGATGCAAAAGAGAAGGTCACACTACAAAAGACTATCCTAGTCCAACTCCTATGAAAAGCCAATAGCACTAATAACCAATAGGAGACCCAAGAACCTACCTCCAACTTGGTGGAATTGGAAGTTGCTGCAATAATGTGTGCGAAGAAAAGAGATCCCATAGTTCTAAGAGAGAATGTTCATTCTACCAAAATTGTGAAGTTCAATCTTTCAAAAGAGAAGTAGAATAGTATGTGCAGTTGGTTGATGCAAAAGAGAAGGTCACACTACAAAAGACTATCCCGTTCTAGCTCCTATGAAATCCAATAGCACTGATAACCAATAGGAGACCCAAGAACCTACCTCCAACTTGGTGGAATTGGAAGTTGCTGCAATAATGTGTGCAAAGAAAAGAGACCCCATAGTTCCAAAAGAGAATGTTCATTCTACCAAAATTGTGAAGTTAATTTTTCAAAAGAGAAGTAGAATAGTACAAGACATAACAATACATCACAAAGAGCAGTCTAGTAGTACAAAAGGATATAGAGACATGACCAGAGGTCCAAGAGATAAAGGATACAAAACTATCCCTAGTGATAGAAGAAGTGCAAATGTTGCTGCGGCTAGAAGAAATAGGAAAGTTAAAAGTGGGTGTTGCCCCATTACCTAGTTGATTGGACAAGCCCATGGATCCTATCAAAGAGTATGAGTTAGTCAAAGACCTAGAAACCTTTAAACCAAACCTAACATTCTGATAGTTGTTGATATTGTCCCCCAAAGCATATTGACAAGAAGACGAGGCCTAAGAATTGCTCCTACAATTGCCCCCAAGTCCAATAAAGCCTTGGAGATTGTAATAAAAGTAGACATGGCTAATGCCTTTCTAGATCCTAATACTCGAGAGATTGGCTTCTGGATTTAATAATATTTTATAGTGGATGCATTGATTGATGGAGGCTCATCTCAGTGAACATAATGAAAGATGTGGCAATGAAGGATTTAGGGCAGCAAGGTATGTAGCCTACACACTGGCTTATTAGACTCGTAGACCAAAGCAGAATTAAGCCTTTGGGCATTCTCCCATATGTGAAGATAACCCTGATAGGAAGAGACTATTGGCCAACCTATCTGGTAGTAAAATCAAATTCCTACGGGATCTCATACCCTCTAATTTTGGAAAGACCATGGCTTTTTGAAGCAAGAGCACAAATGGATCAGTTCAAAGGAATCTTAACCCTAGGTAGATGACCTAGCAAAGTGGTGCTGAAGTTATATGGGTCGCAAAAAGGTATTGGTTTCCATCAAAGTCTTATTAGAATCCTCCAATGAAGTAATTGATGGCACATCAGCAGATGAAGAAGCTATCAAACAAATCTTTTCCAAGAAAATAGAGGCACAGTCCCTGAAAGTGGCACTGTAAGGCAACTCTCAAAAGAACCAAAGTCCTTGTCAATGGTTGAATACCTCTTTCTTGACCCAGAATGACTTTTGAAATCACCTCTGACAGTGAGATAGAGGCTTGGATGTACTATTCTCCCTATTACATGGACATAGCACAGTCAGAGAGACAAAAGTAGTGACAGAGACAGACGTAGGAGTAGAGCTCGGCCCAAAGACAGAAGTAGAGATAGACAAACACATGAGCAGAGCCAAACGGAGAAGTAGAAGAAAAGGATACAATAGAGAATATGTTCTTATCTTATAGAGCCGGCAGAGATAGAGTTTGAAGAGGACGATGATGATAGTGCAGAAGACAATTATGAAATCGAATTGGAAGAATCTATCCAGCCTAAAGAGGATACAAATGAGAAGGAAGTTCTAGAGGCTACAAAAGGTGAATATCCCATGCTATTGGATAGAATGACAATGGTATCCTTTGGACTCATAAATGGATCTTATCATATGTAAAACCTTTATAAGAAATGGATTAAGCAGAATAAGCATTCTTTCAATAGTGACACTTGTCACTCTAATCTACTCTTCTCGAGAAAGAATGATGATGATGCACCTTGCCAACAAACACTAGCTTGGTAGTCCAAACAGAACTCAAATGGTTCATATTATGTGACGTTCCTAGATGCATCCTCAAAATATGAGTCCTCAAGTTAAGAGATAAGTAACTCTTCCATAAAATCCAAAACAACTTTGATATCATTTTAGCATCCCAAGCAGCACGCTCAATCCTCATTGAAAGAGGAAGTTGGTTCTAGCGGAGCATCAAAAGAGGAAACCACTCCCTTGAAGAAATCAGATCTATACCCAAAGCAATCCATGGGACCTTCATTCGCGAAGAAGTAGAAGGTGAAAAGAAATTAACTTTCATGGATAGAGATGGTACTGAACATCACCTGAAGGTGGGTACTAGTCTTCCAAAAGAGGAGATGTTGATCCTGCAGGACCTATTGAAGGAGAATTTGAATGTGTTCACATGTTTGTATAAAGATCTAATGGTGATTGATCCCATGGTGTGTCAGCATTACATCGACCTCAAACCAGATGCCAAACCTGTGAGAGGAAAAGAGAGAGGTATATGAATCTAAAATACTCAACCCCGGTGAAATATATTATACATTTTATAACAAAGGTAGTCCCCTTGTATAAGCTTTTGAGAAAAGATGCAAAGTTTACGTGGATTGTTGTTTGTGACAAGGCCTTCAATACTTTGAAGCAGTGCTTGATTGAAGCACCTATCTTACAATCTCCTAATTGGATGAATGAATTCCATGTGCACACTAATACATTTGTTGAAGGGTTAGTACAGTCTTATGTCAAAAATGCTCCTCAAAGTTAGATAAATCTATCTATTACACAAGCTAAAAAGTAATTGATCGAGAAACAAACTACACAGTGATGGAGCTCGAATGCCTACCAATGGTGTTTGCCTTGGAGAAATTTTGACATTACATATTGTCGACACACTTCAAATTTTATGTGGATCATGAAGCCCTATCCTTTCTGATGAACAAAGAAGATGTAAAAGGTGATGGCTTCTTCTATTCTGGGAGTTTGACTTTGAGGTAATCACCAAGATTGGTCACTCCCATGTTTTGCCTGATCATTTATCATATATCCCTTATACTGTGAAAGAGGAGCAGGATAACCCAGACCTTCCTAACACTTCCCTCTTTTTGGTTGAGACTATAATCCCATGGTATGTATACATTTCCAACCTCTTGGCAACACAAGAGTATCCTCTTGGTATCTCCAATTGGGAGAAGAAGAAGCTTTTGTTGGAATCAGCCTCCCCTACACCCTATTAGGTGACTCATTGTACAAGAAGAGAAAAGATGAAGTACTGAGAAGATGTATTGCAAGAGACAAGATTGGAATAGTGTTAAAAGCATGCCATGATGAGCCATGTGGACGACACTTTGTAGGAGAAACAATAGCTAAGAAGGCTCTACTGGGGGCCTATATTATACAAAGATATTTATGACTATTGCAAACATTGTGATGCTTATCAATGGATGGGAAAGCCTATCAAAACTAGTGCTATGATACTACAACCTATTCTTCCTCTAAAGCCATTCAAGAAGTGTAGCATTGACTTCATTGGCCCCATCGATCTACCAACCAAAAGAAAGCAGAATAGATACATTTTGGTCTGTGTACTGACTATGTCACAAAGTGGTGGGAAACCAAATCTCTGAAATAGGATGACGGCAATAGAGTGGCTCTATTCCTATATGAGAATATTATTACCCATTTTGGCAGTCCCCTAGAGCTAGTAAGTGATAAAGGCACTCATTTTCTCAATAAGATTATGGAGGAGCTGACACAGCTGTACAAGATCCACCATTGTAAGTCCATACCTTCCTACCCTAGAGCCAATTGCCAAGTCAAAGTTACCAATCACATCATTTGCTCCATCTTGATGAGGATGATTGATACACATTATCGTGATTGGAATGATCAACTTATAGAGGAACTCTAGGCATACAGAAGCTCTCATAAGGTTGCTACACAATAGACACACTTTTAACTAGTATATGGTACATAAGTCATTTTCCTATAGAGTTGGAACTGCCTTCTCTATAAGTGGCAATCAAAGAACGCCTATGCAATGATGAGTCTCTAAATCATCATCTCCCACACTTGGAATGTCCAGACGAGACTTGCAAGATGGCCCTACAGTGTATGGAAGCCATACATACTCAATGGAGGGCCTAAAATGACAATTTCATCAAGCATAAGGAGTTTAAGGAAGGTGACTTAGTCCTTGCCTATGACTCAGGATTTGACAAGTTCAAGGAAAACTACAATAGCGTTCGATGGGTCCCTATACGGTACTTGCTGTCAATACTAACATCTCTATCCAAGTGCTGGCTATGGATGTGTCTAATGATCCATTTCTAATGATTAATTGCTATCGACTCAAGAAGTATTTCCCTCCTTGGGGATCTTGATAGTCATAGTCAATCGACCCTTTCTCTTTTGGGCAGCATCGCACTGTAATTCTTCTCATGCTACTATTGATAGCCATTATTATGATCCTAATGAGGCGGCCTTGTTCTTCTAGCCTATCACAGCCATCTCCCACCCCTACTTTGTTCCCTTCTCATCAGATCCAACAAAGGTGGCGAGGATGGTTCTAATACATGGTAATCCTACTATTCTCCTCTTGGAAGTGCTTTTTGACAAAAAGAAAAAAAAAATATATATATATATATTAGTCATGCAAGAAAAGGACTTGTGTCCCTATCATGTAGACCTATTCTTCAAGAAAAGATGAAAATACCCTCAAAAGTAGGGAAAAAAAGGAAAAAAATCAAAATTATTATGGGAGAAAAGGAATAAATTCGGTGTCACAACAAGCCTCATTCCAAGAAAAGGTGGCAAACACCCTTGGACAAGAAGCTGGTTGTGGAAAAGGTGGCAACACCCCATAGTATAGATCAGTTGAATCATTAGTCAAACTTCCTAGGATGCAGTTCCGAAGCTGCCTCCCTTGGTGCATTGTATCCTTCAACTCCATCATTGCATTCGACTCTTACAACAGACGATATTTCTCACGTGCAATCGAAGTTTTAGATCTATTGGCTACCTCCCTAAGTACATCTCTTCATCAATCGTTACAAGTGGACATTATCAACCACACAAAGCCAATCTTCATCGATAACCCCTTGAGTGATGTGAGCTAATGGGGTGAGCTGACTCATCTATCATCCTCCCATGAGTGAATGTCAAGTTAAGTGTTATATTCTTCTCCATTGATGGCTTACCGAATTCTCATCAACAATGCTACCTCCCTGGGTGTTTTTGCATGGTCTCTGTCCTAATGAAAGCATGTTGTGGCGAGCCTTGGTACCTCCTGTGGATGACTTTGACTCCCCTGCACGTGTCGACAATGATCTACAACAACCAACTAAATGGGCCAAGTATTTCTAATCATGCATGTGTTGTTCATTTAGCTCTATGTCATGACTTAAGTGTGGGGATGTATGGGTATGGGTCGTGGTCAAATGTTAGGCCCATGTTGATTAATCAAACTCATCTATTCAAGTTTTAAGTGTAGAGAGGCATCCCTATGTGTCTCATTTGCATATATTCATGAACACCTTGTTGATTGATTCTTATATGATCTCTTGTTTTTTTTATGCCTTGTTGAGGTCCCTTCCTCATCCCCTTGCCCATTTTTCTTTTTATAGTCCAGCTTTCCAATACACGGATTGGCCGTTATATTTTTGCGTGTTTATGGGTTTATTTTTATATGATTTTTACTATTTTTCCATGTGAAGCCACTTTTTTCTCATCGGAATGGCATTTTGTTTGGATAGCCTCAAGTTGTTAATTCCCCCAAAAAATTTTCAATTTTCCTCTCCCTCCTTCTGACCTATAAATTTTTTTTAATTAATTTCTAATTGTGTTTTGTTACATGTTTTTGCCATTTTTTTCCATGTGAATGTAATTTTCTTCCACCATAATCACATTTTGACATGATAGCCATATCAATCACCATTCCTCAGACATTTTTCTTTTTTGTTGCTCCTTGTTTCTCCTTACGGACTGTTTGGAATTAATTTTTGTTCGGACTTTTAGGTGTATTTTTATCATTTTTTCCATGTGACCCACTCTAATTGTCATCGGAATCCTATTTTGACTTGATAGCCCTATTTAGCTCAACTCGACTATTTTTTCTTCTCACTGCATTCCATTTTGACTTTCCAAAATTTTATTGTTAAATTTTTATTATGAGTTTGGGTTTTATTTTTCTATTTTTTCCATGCAAACGGGTTCTCTTTATGTCAAAACTGCATTCTAATATGATAGCCTATCCGACATCTCATCCTAGACATGTTTTCTTCTTTTTGCACTTCATTCCAACTGACGGATTTTCTTGAATTAATTTATCGATGTCTTCTCGCGCATGATTTTGGACATTTTTCCATGGGACTGCATGTTTTGTTACCAAATGTATCGACAATGTGTTTTAAATCCTTCTCCCAATCGCCTTGCCCAGTTTTTCTTGTTACGGCTTGTTCATTTGATGTTCGAATCTTCCATAATTAATTTTTTTCTTGAATTTTGTCTTTTCGTTGGCCTCGCGTGTTGTGTGAATGGCAGGATTTGTCTCGGGATGTGTGTCGATACATCTAATACGTCCATTTGACACACATGTATGCTTTTTTCGCTCCTATTCAGCCCTATCACTGTAAATGTTTTTTACCCTCACCTTGTGTTGGTGAGTGGGACGAGGAGGATCACTCTTATTTTTTTAAATTACACATGATTTTTTAAAAAAATGCCACAACTAAAAAAACCTCCTTTCTTTTCCCCCAACCGTCTCGCCTACCGTCCCAATCTCCTTCTATCACTTCCCTCCCTCTTTCTCTCTCTTACGCTTCCCCTCCCTCTGAGTTCTCCTACATCTTCTTCCCCATCCTCACCTTCACCCCACCATCTCCTCATGCTCCCTTCCCTCTCTGTTTCTCTCTCCTCCTCTTTCTTCTCCTCTTCTCCATCTTCTTCTTTCTCCTTTTTCCGCCGCCTCCTCCTCCTCACCCCCACTGGCATGCACCATCCCTATCTCCTCCCTCCCTCGCTTGTGACGCAGCTCCCTCCTCTCTTCTTTTCGTCGCCTAGTACTCTTCTCCCACCCGTGTGCTTGCTAGCAAGCTCGACACCGCCTCGTCAAGCACCCCCAATAGGACGCTTAGCTGACAACCCATCTGGGTTCCTTCTCCTACGACTACCTCAACAGTGTGGCGCGCAACATGCATTTGGCCACACCAGGCTAAGCCCCGCCACGTCCTTGTCACCTTTCCGCCCTGCGCTCGCCGCTGCATTGTCCCCTCCTCCCCTAGTCGCCCTCCACCGCCAACCCCAACCTCCACGCTGCGCCACACCTTCTCCCCACCGCCACGCCACGCCACCACACCCCAACCCTGCCTTCCCCCTGCCCACCAACCGTCCTACTCCCCTCCCTAACCTCCCTTCTTCGCCTGCCCCCATCGCCCCCCACCCCAGCATTGTCCACCCCCCTCCCCCGCCCCATTTCCACCCTACCCCCCAAAACCCCTTTTCCTACCCATCCCTTGTCCCCCCTTCCACCTCCCCCACCATTGGTCCTACTCACCCCCTTATTAAATCCTCCCCCTTCCTTCCCACACCAATCCCCCTTTCCTACCCCCCCCTTGGTGCCCATGGACCCCCCTCCCACACCTGTTTTCACACCTCCCAAACTCATTTTGACCCTCCCCACCTCACCATAAAAAAAGTTCCCCTGCCTTGTATGTCAACCTTTCCCCCTGTGTTGTGACGTGGGCGTTTGACCTTTGCTCGTGCTCATGCACGCTTTGTTCATGATTGTGGTGTTCGCACGTGGTGTGATGTGTATGTGATCGTTTAAGCGGTCGTTCACGCACAAGGATGCATGTGCATTTGCGACGACTGGTTCATTTTATCACAAATTAAAAATGTGTGTTTAACGCATGAAGTGCATGCTATATGTGAATAGTTGGTTCATTTCAATTAAATTATATATATGTGTAGCACAAATGCATGTGAAAAATGTGATCGATTGGTTCCTTTTAGCAATTAGCTATGATATTTGGTGCAACAAAACAAAAAATAAGGAAAACAAACAAGATACCTGGAGGGAATGTGAAAGAAAATGTATCTGAATGCACACACAAAAAAGCAATTGATGTAACGAGGAAGAATCACAATCACGATGCAATCCAAAATACACTTTCGCTAGCTGAAAATTTACAATATAAGGGAAAATACCACAATACCACATGTATTTTGTTTGATTTATTTTGGTTATTTGCTAGATTTTTTAACTTTATTTGATTATCTTTGGATATACTAGGTTTAGAGTTTATATATATATATATATATAAAATACTATTCAATCAATGGTAAGACAAAGGTTGAAAATTGATAATGAGAATTTGCTAGATTTTTCTAAAATTTTAGGCTTTTTTTGAATTTTTAATTGAATTTTTTAGATTTGTGTGAAATTTTTATTTTTAATCTAGTTTTTATTTGTATTTTTGACTGATATGCATGAACAAACTTTTTAGAGAATTTTCAACTTTTGTTTGCTATTTTTATGTAATTTCTCATTTAATTTAAAATTTTATGGTTTTTATTTTTTTATTTTTAGTGTTTTTTGTAATTTAAAAATACAGGAATGGGTGTACCTAGGCTTGGACTATGTGTGAACAACAACAATCCCACAGCACGGACAATTCTTGTGATTGTTTGTGTGTGTGTGGTGTGTGTGATCCATCTAAATGGTGCCTCATACTCCCCCGGTCCAGTATGTTCCATTGGTGTCTCATGATTATTCGTAGTTGCTAGAATTGGACCTTATTTCTAAGGGCCAGGTTATCTAAATTTGTGGCTTTTCCATTGCCATTTGTCCCTACTGATCCTAACATGTGTGATAAATTCTTAACTTCTTACAACAAGAGGTCTGGCTCTATTCGTTGTCACACAAAATTTGCGCAAGGGTTCGTGAAAGTCGCTCACTGGCGCACGGACGTTTTGAGATGGGAGAACTCAACATTTAAAAAAAAATCCAAAAGAATTTTAGATTCAAGTTGAACGAGAAAGAAAATTCTTAATTAAAGATATAGAGAAGATATATGTTCAAATAATTCTCCGATATGATAAAAGATTTTGAGCAAGACAAGGTCGAATTCTCAAATTGAGAGAGAAGAGAAGAAGGTGGAATGTCAGAATTTATGGGAAGAATTTCAAGGAAGGCGAGGAGCATCAAGCTCGAACCCAAGTCACTCTCGTAGAATTGATGATGAGAATTTCGAAGAGGGCAAGGAGCTTATAGCTCGACTCAAAATCCACACCATGGAACTTGACGAATGACCTTCAAAGTAGGCGAGAAGCTTAAAGCTCAACTCAAACCACCTTCATAAACAACTCAATGGTAGAAACTTCAATATAAGTGAGGTGCTTAAAGCTCAACCTCAAGCCTTCTCTCTTGAATTCTATGCGAGATATTCAAGAAGGCCAGAAGCTTAAATCTCGACTCAAGAGCCTCTCATACATGGTCTTCATAGAGAGATCAAGAAGGGTGTGGCCTAAACTCCTCATACACCTCCTCTTATATAGATTTTCCTTCCACATGTTGAGGGGCTTTTAAAAAAAACTCTAGTTTGTTTAAAGCTAGCTTTAAAAATCTTTAAGCGTTTAAGAAAAAACACGATAGGCTTAATAGCTTAAAGCTTTTCAAGCTTTAAATGACTAAATCTTTTTAAAGCTTTGATAGAAATTTTTTTGCCACCTTCACATGTCGTCTGCTTTATCCATTACGAAGACAATGGTTTCAATTATGATAGATCACTTCAGATTGTTCACAGAGACATCGTGATTAGAGCTTCTTTATTCCTCTCTGATGACTACTCGTTTTAAAGGATTAATTAACTTTTGTGAATTGGTATCATACAAATTATGAAGCAACACTTGCAGATAGCATCAATCGTAGCTGATTGATTCCCCGCTGTCCAGAAGAAGCCAAGAACCAGAATTGGAAACCATCTGGACTCTGCCCCCATGTCTGTCCTCGTTAGCCATGAATGTCGTTGTCACCTTTCCTCATCTTTGTCGGCCTTGATCTTCCCAAGCTTCGACTCGTTCAACCTTGCACTCTTCAACCTTTGAAGAGTATCGAAAACCATTGTGCAAATTGACACTTTGGAACTATAGGTAGGAGGGAATGCCACATAATCTATATCCATAAATGACTTCAAACGGTGCTTTCTTTGTAGATGTGTGCGGTGTATTGTTATATGCAAATTGTAATAAATGCAAATGAGTGTCCCATGTCTGAGGTTTAGAGATAGTATATGCACGTAAAAGATCTAGAATGGTGCTGTTAGTGGCTTCTGTTTGTCCATTAGTTTCTGGATGAAATGCAGATGAGAAATCAATCTTTGTGTCTAGGTTAGCAAACCGGATAATCCAAAAATTGTTACAAAATCTAGAATCACGATCTGAAATGATAACTTTTGGCAATCCATGGTTAGTAAAAACAGTTTTCAAAAACAACTGTGCTGCTTGTGATGCTGTTAAAGTTTTCTTACATGGAATGAAATATGCTTGTTTACTAAATCTATCTACAACTGTCCAAATCATATCATGGTTAGATTTAGTATTAGGTAAACCAGTAATGAAATCCATAGAAATTTGTTCCCAAGGTTTAGATGGAATAGAAAAAGGCATAAGTAATCCATACTGTTTACCATGATGTCTCTTAATTCTTTGACAAATCAAACATTCAAAAACGAAGTTAGATACATCAGCATCCATATGCGGCCAATAAAAATCTTCAGTTAACATACGTAAAGTAGATATGATACCTCTATGACCTTGATATGGGGGACAATGAATTTCATTCAAAACAAAAGATCGGAATGGAATGGTAACACACAGTCTCTTTTCATAAAACATAAATCCATCATTATATGAGAATGAATCAACAGGAATGAAATTATTTTGAACTAATTTATTCCAATCAGTATGAAAAGTAATATCCTGGTGATATGTATCTTTCATAGCAATCAAAGAATCAAAAGATATGACAGAAATATTATGAATGGCAGGTCTTCTACTCAATGCATCAGCCACTACATTTTCTTTTCCGGGTTGGTATTGAATGATAGGATGAAAACTTTGAATAAAGGAAGCCCATTTGATATGACGGTCAGAAATTTGGGGTTGGCTAAGTAAATGTCTAATACTTTGCTGATCGGTCTTTATCATAAATTCTGAACCCATTAAGTAGTGTTTCCACTGTCTTAATGCTTGTACAGCTGCTAATAGTTCTTTGTCATATGTGGAATATTTCAGCTTAGAGGGTTTCAGCTTACAACTAGAATATGCTATAGGATGATTGTCTTGCATAAGTACGGCTCCTATTCCTGATCCACTAGCATCGGTGACTACTAGAAAGAATGGTCTATTAAAATCAGGCAATTGTAGAACAGGGGCATTGGTTAATGCATGTTTCAGTAAGTCAAAGGATTTCTGTTGATTTTCGGTCCATTGATAAACAATTCCTTTCTTGAGAAGTTTGGTTAATGGTAAAGAAAGCAATGAAAAATTTCGTACAAACTTCCTATAGAAACTAGCAAGACCAAGGAATGAGCGTAACTCATGCACGTTTTTAGGTACATGCCAATTCAATATTGCATCAATTTTCTTAGGATCAACTTTAATTCCATCAGATGATACAATATGACCTAAATACTCAATTTCCGTTTTAAAGAATTCACTCTTTTTAGGATTTGCATACAATTGGTTTTCTTTCAATAATTGAAAAACTAATGACAAATGCTCATAATGTTCTTTCTCGTTTTGACTAAACACCAAAATATCATCAAAGAAAACAATTACACAATACTGATATTTCAGAAATATACGGTTCATCATTCTACTAAAGGTAGCAGGTGCATTAGTCAATCCGAATGGCATGACTAAAAATTCGTAATGACCAAACTATGTTCTAAATGCAGTCTTGAATATGTCAGACTTATCTAGCCTCACCTGATGATAACCAGACTTAAGGTCAATTTTACTAAATATAGAATATCCTTACAGTTTGTCCATAAGGTCATCAACTCTAGGAATAGGATACCTATTCTTTACCGTGATCTTATTTAAAGCTCGATAGTAAATGCACATATGATAGGTATTATTCTTTTTCTTGACTAACAATACAGGTGCACCGAATGGAGAACTGCTAGGTCTAATCAATCCTCTATTTAGTAATTCCTCAACTTGACTCTGGATTTCTTTTTGCTCTATCTGGTTATGCCTATATGGTGCTTTGCAAGGTGGTTGTGTGCCAGGGATCAAATCTATCTTATGGTCTTTCAGACGTGAAGAAGGTAAACCAGGTGGTAGGTCTTCTGCAAAACAGTCCTTAAAATATGCAAGGAATTCTTTATGCCTAGGATGCATATGATTTTCCTTTACTTGCAGTTCATTCACCCAAATGAGATAGGATTTACTACTCTTGCGTAATGCACGTTTAGCTTGAGTATGCAAAAGCAGTGGAAAAATATTAGATGCATGCATACCATATAATGTAATAGATTTTCCTTGAAAATCAATATTCATTGTGTGTGTGGAATAATCTATATCTGGATTATGCTGGTGTCGCCAAGGCATACCTAAAATAATGTCACTCGACTGTAATGGAACAACTAAGAAATTTCTTCTTTTAGTGTATGAACCAATTTGAATCTCTAAGTCTTGCACTTGCTATGTACCATTATACCTAGTGCCTAAAAATGCAGCTTTTATGCGATAATGCGTAGGTACAGTCTGTAATTTCAATTCCTTTACCAATTTTGCTGAAATAAAATCATGAGTACTACCGTCATCATGCAAAATAGTCTTTTCCTTTCCATGCACCAAACATTTCATAGTCAATAAAGAATGTGGAGTAGGCATATCTAGTAAAGTATCGGAAGTAGTCGTAGTGTCGTCCTCATCTTCAGTGAAATCAGGCATATCCTCATGTTCGTCTTCGTCCATGGCTCCAAGATAGTTGATATGAGCTGGTGGCTTCTTTGAATGACAATTTGCTACGAGATGTCCAGGCTGGTGGCATTTATAGCATACTATTGGCTTGGCTTTGGTTACATTATTTGCAATGGCGGGAAGTCTAGGTACATTTGGATTTGGCTGTGGAATAGGCTTAGGATTTGGATTGACATTGGATGGTAATGCAGGTGGTTTAGCCCAATTCTTGCGGAAAGATGATGAAGAGAAACAACCTGGATTAAATCTTCTAAAATTGGAATTGAATTGTTTAGATCCATAATTACCATTGACTTGGAATTGCTATGGTCGTCTGTCTCTACCGCGTAGCTTATCTTCAGTGTCGTGAGCTAGTGAAATAGCGTCTTCAAGAGTAGCAGGCTTGAACATGTTAACTTCAGCGTAGTAATGCCCAAGAAGTCCAGACATATACTTCCGCTTATGTGTCGCCTCTGGTACGTCTTCAAGCATGCATAGCTGGAGGAGTGCATTCCAAAAACGCTCTGTATACTGAGGAATAGGCTCACGATCCCGTTGCTGGAGAAGATCCCATTGCTTGATAGCTTTCTCATGAAATTGCGGTGGAAGGAAATTCTGCTTGAACTTCTTCTTGAAATCTTCCCAAGTAGCAGGACAATCTATGCTCTTGCGTACTACAGTCCACCAAAGTGATGCTCTATCTACTAAATGATTAGTAACACACTTGATTTTATCTTTTTCTGGATAGGTTTCCTCATGGAAATAGTCATCAAACTGACTAATGAATGCTAGAACAGTCTTTCCTTCTCGTATGCCATTGAAAGTACGGAATTTGAAACTTCGTTTACTTATCTTTGATTCCTTGCGAATGGTTTGAGCTTCAAGAGTGGTGTCGATGGTACGTCGAATCAGATCTTCAGCTTGAGGTTCTTCTTTGTCAATAGCTCTTTGTAATTTTGCCAGTTGCGCTTGCAAAGCTTGCCTAGCCCTTCGTTCTTCTTCCAATTGCATCATGATTAAGTCCAGCTTTTGCTCCATCGTAGGTTCATGTAGGTCATCTTCAGCCATAAGATCATCCATATGTGGTTCCGTCATCCTGTAAAACTCAAAAGACCTTTCTCACTCAAAATCAGGTTAGCGGGATGAGCGTAGCTCAAATTCGGGGTTACAAGGCTTATGTGGTTTTTGGGTATTTCTTTCTCAATCTTCAGAAAATCTGCGATTTTTCCTTCTTCGTATGCTGAAAATGCTTCAGCAAACCTACGTATGGGTAGAGTACCTTCCAACGAACAACTTTGCAGTTTGGAGTTTCTACGCAAGAACATCCCTTCTAGGAGTTTTGAGTACAAGTCACTTCTGACTTCAGTTGACTAGTCCGACTTGCAGAGTTGCAGACTTATGTGACTTGCAGAGTTGTAGACTTGCAAAACTTATTCGATTTATGGAACTTGCAGTACTTGATCAGAAAATACTTGCAGAACTTGATTTTGTTGTGGTGTGACCTGAAGTTTGTGACTTGTAGAAGTGATTTGCCTTAGTTGACTTAAGGAAGTAAGAAGCTTTAGTGCTTCTGGTCGACGTCGATTTGGAGGACAAGAGGATGTCCACGGCGCAAATTTCGGCCTTCAGAACAGTTCGCCGTCCTCACGATTTGATTCGTTTTTTTTATAAAGCTTAAGTCAATTAACTAAAGCTTTTGAAACTTTGAGGTTTAAGCTTATTTAGCTATGGAAGATATGAGCTTATCTCTGGCTGTCCACGACTTGATGAAGGAGATGAAGGAGTGGTCCTCTGCCTCTGTAGCCCGGTCCTTCGCGATCTAATGACAGAAACAAGGGTTCTTGATCGCCAGAAGTTTGCCTGTATCGACAGTTCGCGACGAGATTGACCGTAGAGCCCGATCGTTCCGGGAGCTCCACCTTCGCACGAGATGGGTAGCGATTGGAAGCTCTTGATCTTAGCTCTGCTCTAATACCACTGGTGCGCAGATCGGTCGCTGTATGCTCACGTAGTGAATCCCGGAAGGTTCCCAAGAACAATGAACTCTACTTTTTGCACAAGTTACAAGGTAAAAAGCATGAACGACAAGAGCAAGAGACCAATTGGGTGCAATCTCCCCCCATGCCTTGTGTGAGCGCTTCACAAAGCATGTATTTTATGTATATTTCTTCTTCATGCTCAATAATAGCCCAATTTACAAAAATATATCAAGCTTTTAGCTTTTGGGTTTGCTTTTACAAAAATAAGAATAAAGCTAATGGATGGTGCCCAAAGAGTCTAGCACGCCCAATACAATGTCCAAATAGAAATAACATATCCGTGCGCATAGGCACATACAAAATAATAATAAATAATCGATGCCTCAATAGACATGACAAAATATAGGCATGGCACCTATCAAAATATAATCCATAGATCGAATACTCGCTAGACTCCAATGCTTTCCTCCGCCACTGCTGCTATCTCTACACATCAACTGAAGCATTCACAATCGTTAGAAGAATAATACAATTAAACCAACAAAAGTGAATACCTAGCAGTCTTCAGCTACATAAATAAATCAATAGGTTAGAAATAAATCCTAACCTAATTTATTACGAGTGCGCACTCTAAACTCATAAACGTTTATTAATTTAATATGCATTTTGCGGAATCACCCGCTATGGAATCACCCATGTACACACTAAATTAATGAAATGCCCGAAAGGGACAGGCGTCCCCATCAACTTCTCGCACAAAGAATCCACTTTGTGTATGAGCCCCGGTCATCAAAGTTTACAGAATCCACCGTAAAACCTCACGGAATCAACCGTGGCACGGAATCCACCGTGAAATATGCCTCCTAGCATCATTTTGTTGATTGATTGATTTTTTTGTGAGATTTTGTACCAAGTTTTATATCTATGACATCAGAAGCTATACACATCACTATCCATGATATTGCAATTTGTAAATACATGACCATAGAATAGTAGTTATATAATGGAACTCACACCAAAATTTGGTTTATTAACTTGTAGCTTGGTAATACAACAATTGGGAGTGGGGCATTAAAAAACGCCAATATAGAAACCCAACTAAGTGGTAAGCTAAGCCCATGACAAAGAAATAGGATTCTAAAATGTTAGCCTAGGATGTGGGTGATCTAGGTTGACAAAGAATGTTATACATCCACAGTAGAAAGCTTGGATTGGTGTATGAGTACATCTTCTTTTTCATGTAGACCTAAAATCCTCACAAATACAAAGTATAGATATTTTCAAGCTAGCTAAGGCTTACTAGCACTCTTTCTTTTTTGAAAATCAAGTCTTATGCAAGAAAGCTCAAGTTTTATATGCATCTCATATAGCCCATCAGTATCAATGACTACATGGAAAACAACATGTTTGAGATCCTCAACAGTAACTTATTCACAAGGTGCAACCATATTACTTGCAGTTGCAACTCTTTTAGCTACCTCTTGTGAAACCCATGCCTCCACTCTGTAGACCTTGATGGCAATGGGGTTGGAGGAATTGACGAGCTTGCTATTGTAGGCATGGTGGCACCTACTTTGGTGGCCACATGGCCTAGTCTCCTTGTGATTGTTTCTAGTCTAAATTGTGCATTCATCAAGTTGCATATATATTTTTCCTACATCCACCTTTGAGACAAGAGGGATTCTTAAGGTGTACACTATGTTTTTATCCACATATGAGTAACATCATCTGGACAATACAAGATCATCTATGCCTTTGGGCTACACTTCCCTGTGTGTTTTTCTCCATAGAAGAAGCTTGGAGTCACAATGCCCTACAAGAACTTTTGTAGTATCTTGCCACATTTGCTCTTGCCTCCAATCTATCCCATACTTTGCAACCTATCAAAGTCTTGTGTAATGCACACAAAGCTAGATTGATGTTATACTCCACAATATCCACATGCAACATCACCCATTGGGCATGGCCTATTTCCTCCTAGCCCATCAAATATAATACTTCCAAGGGTGGCCTCTTTGATGTCGCTCTTTAGTTTCCATGACAAACTCAAGATTATGAGAGTATGTTCCTATTATATCTATGGATTTCCTCCTCTTGCATTGCAATCTTTCCTTGTTTCCTTGTAAATTTGTTGGTTCCTCAAGCTTGGGAGTCTTTTGCCACTATTCCATGCACCATATGTGCAACTTGTTGCAGTCTTGGGACATTCCTCATTGCAATGCACTATAAAAGTGCTTTCATACTCAAGAAATCATTAAGATTCTTGCCGAGGGTGTATGCATGCTATCTTGCACTTTGAATCATGGTATTTTCCATGTTCAATAAACATGCCTCATAGAGTGAGATCTTGACCTTGAATCCCTTCCTAGCAAGCCAAGAGCCATGCATGCTCTCTGACAGATTTGTCCTTGGTGTTTGGGCAACCTCCATATCATTCACTTGAAACCTACAAGCGTCAACGATGTAATGAATTGCGAAGAGTAAAATCACATGTGTTGAGAGTGGTTATAATAGACATGAAGTTTCCCTAGTGAGAGATTCTATTATCCCACAATCAACTAATCCAAAAATCCATGGAGGGAATGTCACTTGTTGATTTTTTTGTGAGTTTTGGCAAATTGTTTTAGAAGGGTTGGCCACCATGCTCATATGCTTGTCTTTGTCTCTTGTAGAGACATTGCGAGAATGAACCTTAATGTCTCCAAACTGTTGTGCATTTTCTTGATAGAAGCCATCTCATCCATCATAAATAACCAAAAATAGCACATATAATAGAGACATAATAGCAATGTGATAGCAATGAGGTTGTACTTGTGACTTCTATAAGCAAGTTATGCTACCAGGTGCATAATACTTCAACAATATGATCATTCACATCTGGTTGTTGTTTGTTGATGGAGTTTGGAACCACAAAGAGATTTTCCATCTCTATCACACGCTGCTTGTTGTTAATATATGGAGCCTCAAGAGGAACACCAAGAAATACGGGGAATCTATTGCAAGAAAATCTATCTTGTCACACCAACAAGCATGTTCTTCATGTTTTAATCAACCACAAGAAGGAAAAAAACACCAATCTTCACAAATCTTCATGTAGCATCATATAGCTATTCTCCCATGGATATATCACAACAAATCTTTAACATATTCTTTATATTCTTCATAGAAACCATAAAAGAACCACAATGAAAAAAATTAAAGATTAAATTTTAATGGAATTCATCACATAGTATTCATCTTTCATTTTCTTCATAGTTTTCATAGTCTCTCTCTCATGTAGATACGATGTTTCTCATAGAAAATTGGCTATCTCTCATACTCTATCTCTCTTACATATGCTCTCTCTCAATAGTATATTGGAATTACAATGAATAATCCTCAATAATCATCTCTTGGTCATGGATACCTCTCCCAAGAGGTATGTTTGATACGAAGAGTCACCAGAGCCCCTATAGTGTCCCTTGAGAGCTCACTACTATCACTATCACTATAGTATTCACTTCAAGTCTTCTTTAGTTATTTCTTCTACCTCTTTGAGATACTTAGAGCTTGTGTTCTTCCTCTTTCAAGATTTAAAAAAATTCCCCAAGCTAAACATCCATCCATCAGAACAGATACAAAAGCAAATAGAGGCTTATAGAACAAAGACAAAGGCACAAAACACAACAGAGGGTCAACAAAAGACATAAAAACCATACTGCTCGAACCAAAATCACTTCAAACTATCCAAAACCATTTAACACACTCTTAAAAATTCCTTAAAATACTCATTTATAATCCCAACCTTTCAAATATAAAGAAATCATATCAAAATAGAGTTAAAATAGACCCTATCAGAACCAAACATACACATTATAGAATCTATTAGAACACCATATGTCAACCAAAAACCATCACGAGATTCTCAAACACAATCAAACCATCCCAACACATTCCAAAACACTTACAACACAACCAAAATCAATCGATAAACCCTCAAAATCAAGCATTTAGCTCACAAAAACAACAAAAATCAACCAAAAAGACAAGTCATTTTAGCCCTCAATGTATCCCCACACTTAACAAGGAGCATCCTCGCAACCTTGAAACAAGGAAGAATAGTAAGGCCAAAAAACTAGCTCAACAATGTGTTCTCGAATATACAAACAAACCTCAACCCTAGCAATCTTCAAAATAACATGGATCTATCAAATATATTGATGAAAGGAAACACCTTAAAGCATAAATCAATTCTTACTTTTCAAAATAGAACCAAAAATTTTAGTAAAGACAAACACCTTAAAGCATAAACCAATTCTTACTTTTCAAAATAGAACAAAAGAATTTAGTAAAGAATATAAGACATTCTTACACTCCTTCGCAAGTCTTCAAAAGTTTATCCAAAGCCATAAATCAACATTTTCAATTCTTTTTCACTTTCTCGAACAATAGCTTAGATAAAACAAATCAAACACACCTACATGCCAACACATAACACAAAAAAATCTGAATGACATCCCAATAGGAGAGAATGAAAAAGAGAGATTTCATTAAAGCTCAATCCACCAATTACATTTAGAAAGAAATCATCAATGAAGATGTTCCCTTTTAAAGACCTAATGATTTTGGAACATATCTATCGAAAGGGATTCATCTACAAATATCTTGGAAGGATTTTGAAAGAATTGCAAACAACACATCCTCTCCACAAGGACAAGATATTTACTCAGAAGACAAAGGGTATGAAAGTACAAGATATCTAATTGACAGAAATTAATATCCACATTGGCATTCAAGCACAAATTTAGGATATGCTTTTGATTGTTTACATGAGAGTGTCGATGCATGTACGCTAGGTAGTAGATTGAAGATGGATCTGAGCAAATTGCAAATAATTTTGATAAGCTTAGATAGGAGCCTACCAATCCCCTAGAATTATAGGCCAATTAATTTGAGATCCTATCAATGAGTCAGTTTGGCTCCACCCTCTTCATCTTTGTATCCATAGATCAAAACTAGAGTGGTTACTGACTAACTAAGGGGGGCTAGAAATAAAAGAAGTAGAAGATGGAAGTAGAACAAGCATTAAGGGATGAAGGGATGGACATGAAAAATCATTAAAAAAATAAAGTGCTAAAGATTCAGGTAATTTTACTAAATGAGATAAGAAAGGGGTTAGAAAATAGATGGTTAGGACAAGGAGGAGTAAGAGAGAAAAGATGATCATCAATAAATTGGCAATGAGTAAATACAAGAATTTGGGGAGCACCTTGTGGTTGGAAAAGAAGAGGAGAAATAACATGAAGAGTCATTTTAAGTATGGATAGATAAGAATCCAATCTATGGGCCATCTGTGATAATAAGTAAGGAAATGCATTAATGGTCCTACAATAGATCAACAATTTATAAGCTTCAAAGAAGGAGGTATCAAAAGGGAATTTATTAGAAATATGGACTAAAAGATCCCCCCTCAGTTGGTTAGCAGTTTTTATAATCGTGCAGAAACTTTTAATTATCTATGATTCAATACCATACACTCAATCATGGAATACCAAGACACCTCAAAACATGCATCCACTTTGGAAGGATAGGCTTGAAAAAATTCATTTATGTGCAACTCCAAGTGTTTGACATAAATAACACCTTGAAAAATGATATCCCCCACATACCAAGACATATCCTCATCATAAAAAATCAAGAGATTTCCTCTAAGGTACATATAAGATATTAGCATGGTGTCTGGTACGACTGAATCCACAAAAACCATTCTTGCAACTTCTACTAAAAGATTTGAAGACCAAGCACCACTCCATTCATCTTCTGGAGGATGCAAACCCATAGTGAATAGCTTCATATAAGAAGCCAACTTTTATTGCTAATAGTGCACAAAGAAGGAATGATATGGTGGGATGTATTCCACAGAATGCTCAAAATAAGACTACAAGAGATCCATTCTGGAATGAATTTTCTCCACTTTAGCTTCGAACAAAGGACATAAAGTTGCTTGACATTGAAGAGCAAGTAAATCTGTAGGTTGATAAAGATGGTGCTTATGGTACATTAAGACTTGGAGGAATGGAGTATAGCTAAGCCAACTATTCGTTTAACTCAGTCTTGGTGTTCTGATGCTCAACATTACAATTGGTTGACTATAACTCCACTGTTTGGGCAGAAATTAAAGCTTTAAGCTCTTGGGTCTCTTGAAAAAGACAATTCTTAGCCTCACTGATAGTAGCTACTTTAGCTTTTTACTTTATTCAACTGAGCTTGCAAAGAGGAGATTTTCAACCTTTGGGCTTCTAACAACTTAGTCTGTGACTCCATCAGCTTGAAAAGATCGAAAAGTTTCCTTAGCTTTGAGGCAAGCTCAATGTTAGCCTTACGTAACCCCTCCTTGAAATGTTGCATCTCCTCATAGAAAGAAGAGTATAACTGTTGAACACAAGTTGTAATTGAGATCTCTATAGAACTTTGAATGTCCTTACAAGGGAAAGGAATAGCATCTCCTAAAACTAGGAAATGCAAATAAGGAATTAATATGTCCAAACTACCATCTATGTTCGGCCTAAATAAAGTTGGAGTTGTGAGGCATGGAGGAAGGGTATTGCTCGATGTAGCAGGGATTGGCACATTGGAGGAACAAAAGCAGGAATAGTTTTTACCACTCACTTTAAGCACTTTCTTTGAACGACCACAGGAGAAGGGGAGTCATGATCTTCAAGGATCAGTTCAGAAGCCTTAATAGAAGGAGAGGGAACCACTAGAGGATTATCAGGAAGTGGTGGAATTTATTTGGCAAGGGCAAAGTATGTCAAAAAAACATACAAATAAGAGATATATGTGACATTAGTCACATTACCCTTAGTCACCCTGATAAAGTGTTGATCCATTTCAGCTAGGAGATAGAGAATCTAGACAATGGTTATACCCTTCAAGACCATTCTTGAAGCAGTGAATAATTCATTGGACATATAATTGGGTGGAGTCTTGGTACGTATAAGCCTGTCCTAAAGAAACTCACACAACTATTTCCAAAAAGGATAAAAAATCATGGAGACACATGTCCCAGATGTAGTGATGACCCATTTCGCATCCAATAATTATTTGGTTTGTCTTTGTGAGAGCTTCGGAATATCAACATTGGAAAAGAGCTAGTGAGATGTTGGAAAGGATTCCTTATGATAGGGAAGAGACAAAGCCTTCTCCATTCCTTGAAGTGTCATCATAGAATAGTGTTACCCTGAGCAGAGCCAAACTACTTGCTGTAAGAGGCTAAAAAATCATCATATAGGGTAGGATCATCAGGAATAAGTGGCAAGGAGAAAGCCACAAACTAGGAGACCCCGACCTTAGTATTAAGGTTCGATTCCATCAATTGAGAATAATCTTGATTAACCAATAGAACATATTAGATGAGAGGAGTTCGGGGCGCCATTCAAATTAAAAACAAAACACATACCATAATAGGGAAAAAAACGAATAAGATATTGACAGAGGATTAGTTCGTTCACAATATAGAAGACCACCCCAAGCAAACCACATCCTAGAAAAAATTTTAACCCACCCACAAGTACGATCAATAGCTTCGTGAAATGCAATAAACAAGTGCCCTATTCCCCATATCAAGCAAGAAAATAAAAAGAAATATGCATACTGTATCCCATATCATATCAACATGACTATTAAAGCAGAAAAAATACCACAAACTACACCACTCTTGGCACAACTAAACTTGGAGACTGAAACCTATCAACAAGATTGAGTAATCAGCTGTGTCTCCCTCTTTCCTGTGTATTGCATTCATTTATTAGATGAGAGATGTGCAATGAAGATGTATTTAGATTTAATGATAGGTGGATTTAACCAATATTTATTACCAATGGGTGAAGTTTTTATTAGGTGATTAACCTTAAAAATAAAACAATGATTCATTTTATCCTTTAAGAAAAATTATTACATTGTAAGGTACATTAAATGAACTCGGACTTTGATCCCAACTTCATGGGTCTCTAGGTGCATATTCATTTTGTACCAATTTATTGTGTGTGTGGCTGTAGTGCTTTTTTTGCTAGCACCGCATACAAAAGAGATGGTAGTAGGGCTCATTCATTTTATTACCAATTAAAAATTGTGCATGTTAAGTGCAAGAAGTGTGTGCAATGTAAATGGTAGGTTGATTTTATTTTAAGTTGTATGTGTTTTGAGCTTGGATGCATGTGGAAAAAGTGATTAGCTTGCTTCTTTTAACCATTAAATGTGGTTGGGATGCAGTAAAAATAAAGTAAAATTTTAAATACCTATAGGGTGTATGAATTCATCCTAATTTGAATTTGCATCATGCGAAAATCAACGAGTGAAGAGAAAACTAATCTCAAAGCAATTTTAAAAACATCCAACCAAGTTGAAAATTTATAGCATGATGAAAAGACACCACCTTTAATTTTTTTTATAATTTTTAGATTTGTTTTGGATTTTTAGAGTTTTTAAAAAACTTTTATTTGATTTAATTGGGTTTTGGGTTTTATGTTAATGCAAAAAATAATCAAAGGATTAAAAATCAATCATGAATTTTTTTTGGATTTTTGTCAAATATTTAGGAAAAATTTCAACTATTTTTCTAAATTTTTAGAGTTTTTATTGGAATTTTAGGTTTTTATTAGGTTTTTCAAAAAAATATTTTTTATTTTCAATTTTCAACTAAAATTTGTGAAAAAAAGGTCAATGAATTTTTAAAAATGTTCAAGAATGTTTTTATAATTAATTTACTTTTGTTTGAATTTTTATGTGTTTTAAAAATATTTTTGAGTGTTTTTGGTATTGTTAACAATTTAAAATTGTGTGTGTTCTCACGTGTGAATGGCACACTAAATCAACACACCCGCACACCTAAGAGAAATCCTACACTCAAAAATTGGTGAATAAATTGGAAACAAAATACAGGGGCACGAAGATCCAAAGGCAAATGCAACAAGGATGTGCCGAGTGATGTTGCGGGGGCAGAATGGGGGGTTGATGTTTGTGATAAGGAGGGTGGGAATATCTATTTTATTGTGTTAGTAATCGAGGGGGACATTGTTTTTTTTAAAAACGATAACGAGAGCGATGGACTTAATGGGTGGGAAGGGGGGCTAAGGGAGGCGGTAGTGGGTAGGGGATCAAGGGGAGGGTGGGGAGGGAGTAGATAGTGGGGACAAGTAGGGGGTGCCAATGGGTAGGGGGGACTAGTGGTGGGTGGGGGGGTATAGTGGGTGGTGTGGGGGGTGGCTAATGGTGGACGGCGGGCTGGGGAAGACGATGTGGCGGGGTGTAGTGGGAGACGCCATGGCGATCAATGGCAGCGAAGTGGGGGTGCAAAAGGACGGTGTTGCAATTGCAATGGCTCTGGGGGATGGCATTTGACGGTGTGGCAATGTCAAGGACTCCAAGTGGTAGTAGTAGGGTGGCATCAATGGTGCCAAGGGGAGGAGGGAGAGGAGGAAGGGGAGGAGTAGGGAGGTTGGGAGATAGGGGGAGAGACAAGGGCAGGGAAAATGGCAAGGAAAGGAGAGAGAGAGAGAGAGAGAGAGAGAGAGAGAGAGAGAGAGAGAGAGAGAGAGAGAGAGAGAGAGAGAGAGAGAGAGAGAGAGAGAGAGAGAGAGAGAGAGAGAGAGAGAGAGAGAGAGAGAGAGAGAGAGAGAGAGAGAGAGGAAGAAGAAGAAGAAGAAGAAGAAGAAAGGAGGTGGGAGATTGGAACAACCAAGAGGTGGGGGGGATATTTAATAATGTATTGTTTTGGGTGTTGTGGCGGCTTTTTTAAAAATGAATTAAGGGGGTTGTAATAATAATAACACAATGGTTGCCCCCCATTTTGCACACAAATGCAAGGCAAGGGCAAGGGTTTAAAAATTTGTGGTGATGGGAATGGAGGAGGACATGCGGGTCTCAGCCAGCAAACAATGATCCTGACAACACATGATTCAAGGTGAATCCTGCAAATAAGTTTTGGGGAACCTTTGTTGTAAAGTGCAGTTACGTAGAAGTTGACGTAGAGTCTTGGACTTTCTCCTTAAGTTTACCTTCTTGCTCATGTAAAGCGGCTTCAAATACATTGAATTTTGTATCAGATACATTTGTTAGTGTTGCTACCACCTACTTGTAACCTTTGTTAGGTTTATCCACACCGTTGAGTAGTACTATGATTACTTCATATTCTTCTATATCTTTGCTTATTGAAGATAGCTATACTTTCAAACTTTTAAATTTGTTTACTAAAGATGTCAAGAAATCATATTGGTCTAGACCAAGCCAAAAATTTTCCATTAATAGGTTGATTTTAGAGGGAGGGCACATTATTGTATGTGAGATGGGCTATGGTTATTGTGGCCTTGTCAATCTATGAACATACATGGGCGCACGCACGCACGCAAACACACACAAAGTTGCTATGGAAATTGGGAATTCAAATTGAGGCATGTTTGAAGTCATTATTATTTATTTCTTCCATGTCTTCAAAGAAAAAGTTGTAACTGAAACACGTCTCCACATAAGATTATTCTCTAAATAAGTTTTTCAGTATAACATTTTGGTTACCTCAAGACTATTTGGAACATTGGTAGCAATGATGAACTTTTTTGCAAAGTAATTTATTGATAATGTAAAAGCTCAATATAGACTAGTTATACACATCTTGTAATACATCACAATCACAAAAGCACATAACTATTCCTCTAGTGCAAATGTGCAATCTAGTATCTAGTGCATTTTCTTCTATAGCGGATGCAATTAATCATTATATATATATATATGTATATATATATATATGTATATATATATATGTCTATATATATATATGTATATATATATATGTATATATATATATATGTATATATATATATGTATATATATATATATATACATATATATATATACATATATATATATACATATATATATATACATATATATATATATATACATATATATATATCTCTTTGTGTCCCCATCCACCCGAACATTTTGATCATATTATAGTGATTGGCAATGTTAGCCACTTTTACTTTTACGATATTTGAGAGAGAGAGAGAGAGAGAGAGAGAGAGAGAGAGAGAGAGAGAGAGAGAGAGAGAGAGAGAGAGAGAGAGAGAGAGAGAGAGAGAGAGAGAGAGAGAGAGAGAACATGTGTGTGTGTGTGAAGTTTAATTTGCAATCTTTGTCCCTTCCTTGGCTGATTAGGCTATATATATGCTAGAACCTAGTGGCTTGTTTTGGATGATAAAAGGAACATCTAACGTGGTTGTAGTCATTAAAGAAACAAATCATAATATTAGATGCTATTGTGTAGTGCCCAGCATTGTCAAACTTGGGCCACGAATTCACAAGGGATAAAGGATCAAGCAAGTTAAAACAAGGACTACAAGTAGGTCTGAAGTTCTTCCTTTACTGAAAGTTAGCTACTAAGAAAACAATCTCTTTTAGGTTATTGAAGGCATGATGAAGGAATTGAGTCACCCTTAGAAGAGTTCTTGATAGTGAACATAAATGAGAGCACTATGGCATCATGTTGTCACCGATTGTGATAAGGACATGGTGGTTCTTAATTTACAAGGTAATGGATCTTTTACAGACTAACTCAAAACATGCTTTCATCAAACTAACTAATTAACCCACCCTAAGCATATAAGATTTAGCTTCATCAAAGTGGATCCAATTGTAAGGAGGCCAAGCACATCTCATAAAGAGAAAGATGGTAAGAGGATATCTCTTAGAAGTTGTTACATGGAAGAAGAAGTGGTAAAGAGAGGAGAAAATTTGAATATCTTGTAGTAGCCAAAGAAGATCTCAGTCATCATGGTTGCTTATCAATTGATGCCTTCAATTGGTACCCGTCACGAATTGCAAAACTCTTTCTTCATGATCACAAAGTTGATGAAGAGTGTCGTATTGCATGGCCCTTAATTGCAAGCATTACTCGTAAGGCTCCATGAATAGCTCTTTCGATGAATAGCCCATGCACGATTGCAAAATAGAGGCTTGACACTTTCTAATGCCATAAGGCATATTCCACGGTGGATTCTGTGAGGTTTTTACGGTGGATTCCGTAAACTTATATTTATTTGCTGGGGCTTGTACACAAGGTGGATTTCTTGTGCGAAAAGTCAATGGGGACGCGTGTCCTTTTTGGATATCTCGTTAATTTAATGTGCAAGTGGGTGATTCTACAAAATACATATTTAAATTAATGGACGTTTATGAGTTTAGAGTGCACACTCGTAATAAATTAAGGTTAGGGCTGAGTTCCAACCTATTTATTTATTTTGTAGCTAAAGACTGCTAGGTATTCACTTTTGTGGATTTAATTTTATTATTTTCTAACAATTGTGAATGATTCTGTTGAAGTGTAGAGCAGGTGGCAGTGGCGCTGGGAAGCACTGCGCAATAGCGTGTATTCAAGTTATTTAGAAGAAATTATCATTTTTGATGGGCGCGCATCTTAGGCGTGGCGCCAATATTTATTTTGATGTGCTTATTTATTAAAGCGTCTGACATATATTTATTATTTTTTATACACATGGGCGCATGATTTAAATATTCATTATTGGACATTGTATTTGGGCACAACCCGACTCTTGGGATGCCCAACCACTTTATTCTTTATTTGGACAAAAGCAAACATAAAAGCTAAAGCATACTAATTGTAAATTTGGGCTATTTTTTGAGCTTGGAGATGAATAATATATTAAATGCATGCTTTGTGGAGCGCTCACACACGACATGGGGGGAGATTGTACCCAATTGGTCTTTTTGTTTCATGTCGTGCACATTTTCTCTCTTGGTTTTTGAGCAAAAAGTAGAGTTCTTTGTTCTTGGGGACCTTCCGACGCTTGCTACATACGCATACAATATTCGATTTGCGCACCAATGGAATTAGAGCGAAGCTGAGATCGAGGGCTTCCAATCACTTACCATCTCGCGCAAAGGCGAAGCTCCTAGAACGATCGAGCTCTACAGTCAGTCTCGTGGCAATCCATCAATATTAGCGTGTTCCTGGTGGTGAAAAACCCCTGCTATACCCTCTGATCGTGAAGGATCAGTTGCATGAGGCGGAGGACCAGGAGGCAAACTCCCACATTAAGTTGCTTGTTTACATATAAGCAAGAAGAAGAAGTTTATTAGTTTATAAGCACTTATTGCTTCAATATAATATAAGCTTTAAAAGCTTATAAGAGCTTTAAGCTCTCCGAATTTTAGTGTTGTTGCAGGAGTATGTCACCACAGACGGCGGCGTAAAAAATCTCCCCCCCACATCATCAGCAAAAAAAACGGCTCCATATATCTTCTTAAGCTTAACAAGCGTAATCACAATAGTCATAAATTATCTCTTCTATCATTGGTGTTCACACTATTTGAACTTTTGAACCAGTTTGAAGCTTCCAGTTACCTGCGTTCACATTGGTTAATCCTGAACCGGTTTTTGACTTCTCTGCAATCCCCTGTTCGCACCTGTGCTCTGGTAGAGCCAAAATCCTAGCACACAGATTGCTATATGCAGTCTATACGGACAAAGTATCCTCTTGGAAGAAGGTTGACATTAATTTCCATAGCCGTGAAGAAGAAAGATCATAAAAAGCCACTTTTTTTAAAAAAAAAGCAAGCCTTGTAATCCTGAACTTGAGCTACGCTCATCCCGGTAACAGGATTTCGAGTGTATCAGGTTGTTTGAAATTTTGCAGGATGACCGATCAAAATATGGAAGATTTCGATGGTGATTTACCAGAACCAATGATGGAGCAAAAACTAGACCTAATTATGATGCAACTTCAAGAGGAACGAAGAGCACGTCAAACTTTGAAAGCTCAATTGGCTAGTCTGCATCGATCTACTACCGATCAAGATGAACCGCAATCTAAAGATATTATACGACGTATGATCAATGCGACACTTGAAGTGCAATCTATTCGGAAAGAAACAAAGATAAGTACAAGAAATCTCAAATTTCGTACTTTCAATGGGTCATGCGATGGAAAGACTGTACTTGCTTTTATCAACTAGTTTGATGATTATTTCCATGAAGAACAGTATGCCGAAAAAGATAAAATTAAATGTGTCACTAATCATTTAGTGGACAGAGTATCCTTATGGTGGACTATTGTCTGCAAAAGCATTGATTGTCCTACTACTTGGGAGACTTTCCAAAAGAAATTTTTGCAGAATTTTCTTCCACCCCAATTCCACGAAAAAGCAATCAAACAGTGGGATCTTCTACAACAAAGAGATCGCGAGCCTATTTCCCAATATATCGATCGTTTTTGGAATGCTTTATTGCAACTACGAATGCTCGAAGATGTACTTGAGGCGACCCATAAGCGTAAGTTCATGTCTAGGTTACTTGGTCACTTTTATGTGAAAGTGAAAATGTTCAAGCCAACGACTCTTGAAGATGCAATTTCCTTGGTCCATGATGCTACATACAAAATTCAAGGACTAGAGAAGCGTCCACAACAATTCTAAAACGACGGTAACTTCGGTACAAAACAATTCAATTCTAATTTTTGAAGATTCAATCAAAACCATTTCCTTCCATCTATTTCCGCAAATCTTGGACATGGGCCCCTACTTTACCATCAAACACAAATCCAGATCCTAAGTCATCTCTTCAGCCAAATCCCAACATTCCTAAACTTCCTGCTATTACCAGTAATATGTCTAAAGCCAAATCCATAGTTTGTTATAAATGCCATCAACCTGGACATCTAGCGGCGGTGAATTGTCAATCCAAAAAGCCAACTGTTCACATCAACTATTTGGGAGCACATGAAGATGAAGACCGTGAAGAAATGCCAGATTTCATGGAAGACGATGACAATAACGGCACTACTTCAGATACTTTACTAGGTATACCAAATTCCCAGTCTTTATAAATGATGAAATGTCTTGTGCATGGTAAAGAAAAGACTATTTTATATGATGATGGGAGTACACATGACTTTATTTTTGCAAAATTGGTCAAAGAATTGAATTTACATACTGTTTCCACTCATTATCGCATCAAGGCTGCATTCTTAGGCACTAGATATAATGGAACACAAGAAGTGCATAACTTAGAAATTAAAATTTGTGATTATGTTGAACGTAAAAATTTCCTAGTTGTGCATTTGCAATCTAGTGACATTATTCTAGGCATGCCTTGGCATCATCAGGATAATCCCAATATAGATTATTCCACGCATTCAATGAAGATTCAATCTCATGGGAAACAAATCACATTGCATGGTATGCCCACTTTTGATAATTTTCCATTGCTTTTAGTCATACACAGGACAGGCTAAATGTGCATTAAGAAAATGTAGCAAATCCTATTTAATCTGGGTGAATGAAATTGAAATTAAGGAAAATAAGATGCATCCTATGAACACACAATTTCTTTCACAATTTAAAGACTATTTTGCTACTGACTTACCACCTCATTTACCACCCAAATGACTTGAAGATCATAAAATAGACTTAATTCCAGGTTCTCAACCACCATGTAAAGCACCTTATTGACATAATCAAATTGAACAGAAAGAAATTTAAACTCAAGTTGAAGAATTGTTAACCAGGGGACTCATTAGACCCAGTAGTTCTCCATTTGGTGCACTAGTTCTATTAGTTAAAAAGAAACACAACACTTATAGGATGTGCATTGATTATCGTGCCCTAAATAAAATTACTGTAAAAAATAGATATCCGATCCCTAGGGTAGACGATCTTATGGACAAACTACAAGGGTTTGCAATATTTAGCAAAATAGATCTTAAATCTGGATACCATCAAGTACGACTGGACACATCTGACAATTTCAAAATTGCATTTAGAACTCAATTTGGACATTACGAATTCCTTGTTATGCCTTTTGGATTAACTAATGCACCAGCTACATTCAGTCGTATGATGAATCACATATTTTTGAAGCATCAGCATTGTGTCATTGTTTTCTTTGATGACATATTGGTTTTCAGCAAGAATGAAAATGAACATTATGAACATTTATATTTGGTTTTCAAATTACTAAAAGAGAATCAATTATGTGCTAATCCTCAAAAGAGTGAAATTTTTCAAACACAAATTGAATACTTAGGACATATTGTTTCATCTGAAGGTATTAAAGTTGATCCTAAAAAGATAGAAGCAATTTTGAATTGGCTGATACCTAAAAATGTGCATGAACTACGTTCTTTCTTAGGTCTTGCTAGCTTTTACAGAAAATTTGCGAGAAATTTCTCATTGCTTGCATTACCTTTGACAAAATTATTAAAGAAAGGTATTGCGTATCATTGGTCCGAAAATCAGCAAAAGTCCTTTGATTTATTGAAACATGCTTTAACTCATGCTCCTGTATTGCAACTTCCTGACTTTATTAGACCATTTTTCCTAGTAGTCACTGACGCTAGTGGATCTGGAATAGGAGCTGTTCTTATGCAAGATTCCCATCCCATAGCATACTCCAGCTACAAACTTAAATCCTCTGAACTCAAGTATTCTACTTATGATAAGGATCTGCTAGTTGTAGTACAAGATTTACGTCAATGGAAATACTATTTAATGGGATCTGAATTCATGATCAAAACTGACCAACAAAGTATTAAACATATTCTTAGTCGGTCACAAATATCTGACAGACACATTAAATGGGCTACTTTTTTCAAAGTTTTCATCCACTTATCCAATATCAACCTGGAAAAGAAAATGTTGTTGCCGATGCCTTAAGTAGAAGACCGACGATTCATAATATCTCTGTGATGATATCTTTTGATTCTCTTATCCCTATGAAAGATACCTATGACCAAGACCCCAATTTTCAAGCTGATTGGAATAAATTAATTGCCAATAATTGGATTCCAATTGATTCATTGTCTTATGCTAATAGATTTATGTTTTATGAGAAAAGGTTATGTGTATCTGTTCTATTTAGATAAATTGTGTTGCATGAAATTCATTGTCCTCCATATCAAGGCCATAGAGGTATTATTTCTACTTTGCGTATTTTGATTGAAGATTTTTATTGGCCACAGATGGAATCCGATGTTTCTAGCTTTGTCTCTGAGTGTTTAATTTGTCAAAGAGTTAAGCAACGCCATGGTAAGCAGTATGGTTTGTTAATGCCTTTACCAATCCATGAAAGACCATGGGAGCATATTTCAATGGATTTTATTACTGGTCTGCCTAACACTCAAGCTAATCACGATATGATATGGACTATTGTAGATCGATTTAGCAAACATGCATATTTCATTCCATGCAAGAAAACATTAACTGTATCTCAAGTTGCTTAATTGTTTCTGAAAATTGTTTTCACTAACCATGGTTTACCAAAAGTTAGTATTTCTGATCGTGATTCTAGATTATGCAATAATTTTTGGAGTACTTTGTTTGCTAACTTAGAAACAAAGATTGATTTTTCATCTGCATTTCATCCTGAAACAAATGGACAAACAGAAGCTACAAATAGCACAATCTTGGATATTTTACGTGCATACACTATTTCAAAACCACAAACTTGGGATACACACTTATATTTACTTCAGTTTGCATACAATAACACACCACATACAGCTACACGAAAAGCACCTTTCAAAATCATTTATGGATATAGATTGCCTATACCTCTTACTTCATTGTCAAACAAAGTTAAAGCTGCTGATGATATTACCCACATGCATGCTACTATTTTTGATGAAATTAAAGATATGATTGCGAAAGCCCAGCAATCATATACTAAACAAGCAAACAAGAAAAGAAAAGCTATGAATTTCACAATTGATGATTATGTCTGGTTACAAATTGAAAAGCGAAGACTACAAAGTGTTGAAAAACACCCTGTTGTAAAAAGTTAGCTCCTAGATTTTATGGACCTTTCAAAATCATTCACAAAATCAATGACAAAGCCTTTAAATTAGAACTACCCCAACATTGGAAATCCACAATACTTTTCATATCAGTTTGTTACGACATTTCAAAGGCCAATTACTTGTCCATCATGTTTATGAAAATCCTCCTTTGTTAGAAGAAGAAACTGAAATCCTTGAACCTGAGACTATTCTAGATACCGACTTTATGACCACTAGAACCGACCGTGGATATTCTAGATATTTTGTGAAATTTAAAAATTGTCCTGTTGAAGAGGCCCAATGAATGCATGCTCGTGACCTAAGTGCTTACCCCACTGATCGCTCCACATTGAGCTAATAGCAATTGAAGACAATTGCTATCCCACCTCGGGGGTATGATGCCAGGAGGCATATTCAACGGTGGATTCCGTGAGGTTTTTGCGGTGGATTTCGTAAACTTATATTTATTTGTCGGGGCTCGTACACAAGGTGGATTCCTTGTGCAAAAATTCGATGGGGACATCTGTCCTTTTCGGGTATCTCGTTAATTTAATGTGCAAGTGGGTGATTCCATATAGCGGGTGATTTTGCAAAATACATATTTAAATTAATGGACGTTTATGAGCTTAGAGTGCACACTTGTAATAAATTCAGGTTAGGACTGAGTTCCAACCTAATTATTTATTTTGTAGCTGAAGACTACTAGGTATTCACTTTTGTCGGTTTAATTTTATTATTTTCTAACAATTGTGAATGCTTTAGTTGATGTGTAGAGCAGGTGGCGGTGGCATTAGGAAGCACTGGGCGATAGCGTGTATTTAAGTTATTTAGAAGAAATTATCATTTTTGATGGGCGCGCATCTTAGGCGTGGCACCAATATTTATTCTGACACACTTATTTATTAAAGTGTTTGACATATATTTATTATTTTATATGCGCATGGGCGCATAATTTAAATATTCATTATTGGACATTGTATTTGGGCACAGCTTGACTCTTGGGGTGCCCAACCGCTTTATTCTTTATTTGGACAAAAGCAAACACAAAAGCTAAAGCGTGCTAATTGTAAATTTGGGCTATTTTTTGAGCTTGGAGATGAATAATATGTTAAATACATGCTTTGTGGAGCGCTCACACAAGGCATGGGGGGAGATTGTACCTAATTGGTCTTCTTGCTTCATGTCGTGCAAAATTTTTTTTCTTGGTTTTTGAGCAAAAAGTAGAGTTCTTTGTTCTTGGGGACCTTCCAACGCTCACTACGTACGCATACGGCATCCGATTTGTGCATCACTTTCTCCCAACAGGCCAAGAAAAACACAGTCACAAGCTCCAAGAAATCAGGATGATTGTGATGAGCTTAAGCCGCCTCGATTGGACTACAAGCAATCATGCAGTTTGTATGGGATTGATTTCAGTACCCTATACAATCAAGTCAGTACTCTCGGCATGGAAACCATGCTTACATTCCCATTACCTCATGAGCCTGACCATAACAATGCAGTTGCTTCCCTTACACTCGTTGCCAGCCACCTGATGATAGCATCAACAACACAATTGATCTCTTCTTCTTCGAAAGCATTGTGACAATCAGTTTGTCAATCAATCGTTGTAGTTCTTCAACTCAGTATGTCACCATCCTATCTAGAAGCAAGTTATTATTTTCACTCTAAATATGGCTCGTGCATGGTGTCTAGCGTGCTAATCCTATGTCTTTCGCATTGTGATGAAGACCAGGCTTTGTATCCAATTGTATAGTCACAAATTCCAACGAGAAAGAAGTTGTCTCTACCACATGCACCAATAGCTAGGACCCAATTAAGCCACTCTCCTCCTTCCTCTCTAATTGTTATTTCTCTCCGAGCTCTCTAGGCAAGAAATTGAAAGATTAGGTTTAAAGATATTCAGGACAATTGTAGCTCCCCATGAGAATGAATGTAATTCCCCAAAAGAAAAGAAGTTGCGGGCTAGGAGGGTACCCAATAGAGGCTTTGGTGACATCTCTCCTCATGGAAAAGTTGGCTCTCAAAGCCCTTGTCCCTCTCATGCACCTTGTTTTTCCGTAGCTTTTTCATAAAAAGCTTATAGTTATCTTATTGCTTTGTGCTAAAACTCTCATTTTCCAAAGGCTTGTGTTGCATGACCAAAGTATGCTTAGTTCCCCCCCCCCCAAAAAAAATGCAGTCCAATCCATCCATTATCACTCTGTCTTTGAAGATTCATGATTTTGGGGCTCAAAGATCATTCAAATCCATCAGTGGATGTGATTCTCTAAGTGGTCTTAATGATTTGGATCTAATAGTATGTGATCCTCTCCTCCATTGTACACAAAAAGCTAAGTAATTTGTTTGCTTTAGTTCTCCCTATATGAACCTCTTATTGCACACAAAACAAACCTTTGTATCCCAATACCTTCTTTAGCTCTTCGTCAAGCAGCAGAAACATTTGTAAAAGCATTGAGAGATCCCATCACTTGATCTTATCCATCCAAAAGATAGATCAATTTAAAAAAATTTAGATTTATATAAGTTCTCATGCTAGACAATCCAAAACTACAAAAATCACACTGACTTTATTCCCACCAATCAACCAATAAACATCTTCCTTCCAAGGTTTTCATGAGTGGACATGTAGTGTCACGAGAGTATTATGTGTTGAGATGTTAAGCTCAACACGTGCGAGCATTGATGATGGACTGCTTGGTTAGATAGATCCATACATCTACATTTAGCACATTGGTGGTCATTATGATCCTCATATGGCCATTAACTTATTACTTATTATATTTGGTTTGCTGCATCTACATACAACTAGCATAGTTATAACACCACTCAATTAGTATACTTAGTTATGCACTATTTGACTTAGTAGGCCACATTCCTTTATGTTGTATCTTATTTACTTTGTGTACATTGTATTGTGTGTGAAAGAAGAAGAAGAGACTAACAAGAAAATGTTTTGGTCTCTATATCTCTTCTTGTGTTCTTGAGTGACCTTTCTCTTATGATGGTGTGTGTTTGACACAGTAGCTCAAGCAAGTCCCCCCACCATGTGATTCATGATATAGTATCAAAGTGGTGCCACCGAGAGAGACTAGTGTTGAAGACTTAAGTGAAGGAGAAGAAGTAAGGATTTGAGCAAGAAAGCAATGGGTAATAAGATCTTCTACTGTTTCACTCTTTCTCTTGGATAATGCTTATGAGGTTTCGGAAATATGAAAAATCTCAAATTGCTATGAGATTTCGTGTGTGAGCAAAGTGCTATATATTTTGTATATAACCCTTCAAGGATATTCTACTTCTTTTTAAGCCATCTAAGGCCACTTTGGGTCTCATTTTAGACATACAAGGTTATGGATAATAATTTTAGGATATACAACGATTTTGCTTGTGTCAACTAAAAGTGGGTACACATGTTACAAATTTTGAATCTATATGTTCTAAGGTGTTTTCCTGGAAGAAAACACAAATTTTATGTGCTAACAAGTTGTAGATTATATGTACTTTTGAACAGTCAGGGAAAAAGGCTACTTGAATTATTGTTCACTTGTGAAAGATTGTAGAAGACTTGATGTTATTTTGTATCAATTTTGTGATAATGGCAAAGAATAGTGGAAACCCCATCATTGAAAAGCTAGAAAAGAACAATTACCCATCATGGAAGTTTCATGTGACGAACTTTCTTATTGGAAAAGGCCTTTACGAGTTCGTTTCAAGTAAAGAAAAGAAACTAGAGCAAAGAATTCCTATGAGTGTAGAATAATTAAAGATGTGGAAAGAATGGATTGCAAAAGACAAAAAGGTGATGTATTGGCTATTTGCAATCATGGTAATATTATGTTGGGACATATAAAAAATGTAGAAACTTTACATGCAGCTTGGATAAATTTTTAGAACATGTTTCTCAGTAATAGTACAAAGGCACATAATATTCAACTCAAGCAAGAGTTGAATACTTTGAAAAAAGGGAAGATATCTGTAAATGACTATGTTTTTAGTAAATACAAAGGCATGTAATATTCAACTCAAGCAAGAATTGAATACTTTGAAGATGGAGAATATGTTTATAAATGAGTATGTTTTGAAAGTGAGAAGGATTGTAGATACCTTCGCAATTATTGATGCAATGCCTGATGATGATGATTTGGTTTTATCTACTCTCGATGGCCTTAATAATGAGAATGCCTTGTCACTTTTGTGTATATATGGAAGTAATTTCCAAATTTTAATGAGTTGGTCTCTCTCATGATCACTAAAGAGATCAATATGTAGGGTGAATCATCTAAAAGAAGTGGTGAATAGGTCTAAGAATTTTACTCAAGTTCGAGAAGAGAACATGCCAAAACTTCTTTAAGAGACCATGGCATAGGACATCATGATAATAATTAGCAAAATGGGTTAAATCAACAAGTTGATGAAATGTAGATTTCAGGAGATCGTGTCAACTTTAGAGGTAGGGGAAGATCTAGAGGAAGAGGTGGATAGAAAAATAGAGATTCTAGAAATTCTGGTATTACTTGTCATTAGTATGGTAGAATAGTCAAATTACAGTTTAATGTTATGCTAAAAAGGATGATATCCATAAGGGTAAATTACAGTAAGGAAACTATGTATCATTCCCATAATAGAATGAAGATAAAAATGAGCATCTGTTTGTTATGCAACATATGATGAATGCTGTTACAGGAAGGGAGACACATGATGATGTATGATATGTTGATTTAGGTGTATCTAATCATATGACTAGCCATGCTAAATGGTTTGAAAATATGTATGATTAACAAAATCTAGGTTATGTGTAGATGGGTGATGATCCATGCTACCCAATTTCACACATTATAAAAGTTCCCATATCCTTGCATAATGGTTAGACAAAGAGTTTGTTAGATGTATTACATATACCATCCATCACAAAGAATTTAGTGTCTGTTGGCTAATACTAAAGCAAGGGCTACATGTTCAATTTAATATAAAAGGTTTTTTTATAAAATACTTTAATGATAACTAGAGGTTGGTTGCAAAAGAAAGTAGAGTTGGTTGTATGTTTACTTTAGATGCTTGAATTCTTGATATAAAAGCTACCACGTATGCTAAAGACAAAAGAGTAGTTGTAAACATTGAAATATGGCACAAACGTATTAGACATGCAAATGGGCAAAGGATAAAATCAATGCAATCCAAAAGGTTGGTTAAAGGGTTACCTACTTTTAGAGTTACAGAATTTCATATAGTATGTGAAGCATGTCACTTTGGTAAGTAGACATGACAACCTTTTTTGCATGATAGAGATGTGAGCAGGATTATACTTGATATTATGCATACAAATATTTGGGAGCCTACATAAAATATATCTCTTACTAGTAGCAAATATTGTCATATTTATCGATGATTGTTCAAGAAAGGTATGGGTGTATTTCATGAAGGAAAAGAATTATGTGTTTGAGCACTTAAAAACTTTCAAGGCTACTATTTTTTTTAAAAAAAGGCTTGAAAGTTAAGTACTTAAGGTCAAGTAGATGAGGAGAGTAACTCTCTAATGAGTTCAATGACTTCTTGAGCTCTCATGGGATAAATAAACGATTTACTTACAAGTATATGCCATAGTAAAATGGGATTGTAGAAAGGAAAAATAAGCATATTACAGAAGCTGTTGGGAATTGATGACTAAAAAGAATTTGCCAAAATATTTTTGGTTTAAAGCTATTCATACTACCATCTATATTATGAATCGAACACCCATAGCTATAGTTCATGGAATGATCCTTGAAGAATGGTTTACAAGCAAGAAGCCCAATGTGTCACACTTGAAACTATTTGGTTGTATTACATATGTTTGTGTGCTAGATGAGCTACAAAAGAAGCTTGATCCAAAGTTAAAAAATGTATTTTCATGGATACTCTTTTGAGCAGAAAGGGTATCACTATTATAATCCTATCATAGGTGAGTTTAGAGTGCGTAGGAATGCTACTTTTAATGAAGTGAGTAGTTGGTATATATCTAGTGGTGATGCATTGAATGATGATGATGGTAATGATAGTCATTTGTTTGACAAAAAAGAAAGAATCACAAAGCCTTAGTGAATCAAAAACATCATTTGGTATTATATATGTAGTTATCCCTTGGTCTAGGAGACTAAGGAGTAATCCCACATCTTTAGGTGCATCTACAAGTGTTCCAAGTAAAGACAAAGGGAAAAAGAAAGTGTCAAATGGTAATGATGTATTTGCTAGTCATTTAGATTTTGATGGAGATTCTAGTGATTCAGAGAGTTTGGATGATGAGCTTAGTATTCCTTCAATTAAGACACGAGGTGTATGTATAGAGAACACATAGTAATGTAAAGACTCCATTGAGTAATTTAGTGGTACATAGGTCTAATAGGGTCAATTTGTTGGGGGTAAAGATGCCTCTACCTAGCTGCCCGTGTATTACTACACTGACAGTACTCATGCCTCCACACTGCAGGAACAAGCGCCCATCATTGTCACTTCATTCTTTATTTTTTCAGCGACATTTGAATAAAGGGAAGGCCGGTCACACATTGTGGCTCTTGGAGTTCCCACATTGTGTTGTCTCTCTCTCTTACTCATTCTCCTTCCACCATAGCACTTGCTCCCACTTGTGCTTCCACTTTAGGGATCATCTCCCTTCAATTGGTATCAAATACTTCTTCTTTGCAAGCTCGCACACTCTCAGTTTCCATTCGAATACCTACAACAATCATCTCTTTGTTGGCAACCATAGCCACTTGATTCGAGCTTCCTATTAGTTGCATTCTTCTTGGGCACTTTTTGAGCCTTCTCAAGCAAGTTGGAGTATCCCCCATAGCCCTCACCCTGCTAATGCAGTATCATGTTGTGTGAAACATGCCATTTTTTTAGCAGCAACCCACTTTTTTAATCTCTTACAACATATCTTCAGCTATAGAAGCACCTATACAGTTGGTTTTGATGCTTGGCAATGATCCTTCCACTCTTGGTATTTGATTTGATTACTATGCTTCAATTTTGGACCGTTATAACAATCCATAGACTACCATAAAATATGACAACACTTATCTTTTATGTCTACACTCATTGCCATTGGTTGGATGATGCCCAGTTATTCCAAGTTGATGCCTATATATTTAGGGATGCTATGTCATTGCTTGGAGTTGATTTTGGATTTATTTAACCAATTCATTTACTCTATTTTGGCTAAGGTTTTCTCACTGGAAATACAAGGAAGCACTCTATTTTATGCTTCTATGGTTAGCTTTGTTGGTCTTATGATGCCTAATTATGCTAGGGTGATGTCTACATATGTGTGTGGGAATAATATGCTCATGTTATGGATTGGATTTGAAGCTTATTTTGATACTAAAATAGCTTAGTTTGACAATGTATTCACTATTGTATATAGCAGGGTTGAACCTCTTTTAACAAGGATTTGATATGCCTATTGCTCCTAGCCATGATTCGGGTGCTCTATATGCACTATTGATGTGTATCATTGATGCTACTACATTGATATATCATATGCCCATGATTTGAGGACTAATTTACTCATTTTTTATAGTGAATTTACTCCTATAATAACCAGGGTTGAAGCCTATTTGGTCAATGTATGCTCTAGAGACCTATTGGTCACAAGTGCTTCTTCTCGGGTGACTCATATGACTACATTGATGTATACAGAGGTTGGCACATGTATTATCTTGTTTTGAAATGCTTTTTGAGCTTTGATCAAGCTCCGTCTTGGTTGGAATTTGATTAACATTGGTCTACAATGGCATGAATTGTGACAATCATAATGCCTATGGTCTATGCTTGACCCTTCAGTACATGCTTTGATGCATATCTCAAAAATGCATGCTCCTTACATTGTTTGTGTTTGATTGTCACTTGAAGCTTCAGTTGAGCACTCATTTGCATACTTTGGAGCTTTTGGATGCTTATTTGGGTTGTCAAAGATTTGACATTGACTATTGCATGATGTACTGGATGTTATAGGTGATGCTTGACCAATCCCTTGATTTGGATACTCCGTTGATATATGGTCTTGGCTCTGTTATAGAATGTGAGATACAAGCTCGCCTTTCTTATATACTTAAAGTATATATGGAAAATATTATGTTGGCACAGAGGGATAATAGATGAGAGAAAAGAAAGAGGTAGAGAAATTGGCAACACACTAGGGACTGGAAGATGGGCCAGTCCCCCTCCCCCCCCCCCCCCCCCCCCCTTGTGGAGTTATATTACTGACAAGGAGTAAGCTCCTCCATTACACATAAGCCAGTTCTTACTTGTAGATATTGGAAACAAGATCACGGTTCCTTGCACGATATACAACCAGCTATCACTTGCATAACTTGGAAGTTGGCACCTTTTGATCCTTCTTAAGTCTCCTTCTCTCCTACACAATATGTGTAGGGTTCTCCTCTTGGCGCTTGATTTCTGCTGAGCTCCCGCAGCACTTGCACCTTATCTTCTCCTCTTGGAACTTGATTTCAACAGAGCTTCTGCAACACTTGATTTCAACAAGGCTTCCACTGCAATCGCACCTTCTCTTCTCCTCTTGGATACATGCAAAGTGATGCTTCATTCACCTCTCCCTTACACCCAATGAGAGCCTCCTCTTTTATAGGCTTTCAAGAGCTTCTCTTCTTGGAGAGAGAATTGAGTTGATCTTCATGCAAGATGTGGTTGTTCCACTTTGCAACACTAATTTTGAGATATCCCTTTGTGCATTGTTTGGATGAAAAAATGTCCAACACGAAAGTTGTAGATCTCGCTGTTTTCGATAACCTTCACGACTCGTTTTTAGAGATCGTTTTTCTATTGCGAGATATTTTAAAAATGGATTTTCCAAAAAAAAACTTTTTAAATTGTACTCTTAGCTTGTGGTCCATGCAACCACCTTGAGTCATAGATAAGGAGAGTTCATTAGATTGCCTTGGGCCTCAACCTTAAGATTGAATTCCACACAAAATCTTGTGTCATTTTAGACCTTAGAAAAAGAAAATCACTTCTCTCCTCACTTCCAGAGGATCATGTCTATTGTCTTTGTTAGTGAGAGAATTCCCTCTCTCGTCTTTCTTAATGAAAGAAAATACCTTAAACCTTGACTTGTAGGGGAGAGGATAACCCCAAATGAATGCAATGCTCATTACACACAAGTAAACATTCCCAGGCATCCTTGGATGTACACATAAATACATATATACAAGGCTAATGCACTTCCTCTTCTTAGAACTCAATCCATCTTCATTTATGTGTAACTCCTTGGTTCTTGTGTACACTCTTACACTTGGCAAACACTTATTTTCCCCTTCATAACTTGTACTGCCTGTACCAGATATCCCCATCATAGTGCTCTGATCACCCCATTAAGTGATGCACTAGGAATACTGGTCTCTAAATGGTCTCATGGCCATGCTAGATCATCATTAATACTTAAAGAAAAGCGAGTCATTAATTTACTGACATGAATTTATTAAATAGAGAATGCTAATAAGCAATCAATTTAGTGACATCCCTTTGGCTTCTAAACAATTGACCTCAACTATAGAGGGTATACATAGTCCTTAAGAAGATCTGGAAAGCCTTGTAGTTCTCTCTCAGCCATAAACTGAGCGTCTAATAGGGGATAATTCTTAAAATTATCCAGATACTTTTGTAATATCTTACCTAACCTTAGAGTATTGTCTTGATGGTGTGAAATTCTTTCAGGCACAAGGAACTCTTCTGTTTCTTCTATGTTAAGTAAATCTCCTTGATTGGTTCTATTGGAGGTTCTCCAATATAGGGATGTAGCAAACTTATATGGAAAGCATTATGAATGTTCCAATGACTTGGTAGATCCAAACAAAAAGTCACATCTTTTACCTTATCTGTGATCTTGAAAGGGTCATAATAGCTATTAGAAAGCTTAACCACTTTACCCTTTTGACATTTCTGCTTCTTCAAGCGAGCCTTCTCAAACTTAAGAAGAAAATACTGTCCCAACTTGAGATCTAACTTACGTTTATGCTTCTCTTGTGTCCTTTGGATAGCAGCTTTTCTTGAGTGAAAGTTGTATCACTGTCTCTAACAAACTCATTTGCTACAAAGATCTTATCTTTTGTAAGAAGAATGGTGGTAAATGAGGCTTACCATAGATGATCTCAAAGGATGCCTTACCAATACTAGAGTGCACCATATTATTGTATGCAAACTCTACTAAAGGCAAATACTTTTCCCATTCTCTTTGATTATCAGAGACATAGATTTCAAAAGGTCCAAAACAATAGAATTAGCACTTTCACTCTGCCCATCCGTTTGAGGATGATAAGAGGATGAAAACTTTAACTTTGTCCCGAGGTTCTCGAAGAGAGCTTGCCAAAAGAGGTTGATAATGTGGGGATATCGATTACTTATAATAGACTTAGGCATGCCATGATGCTTGAAAATATGAGCAATGAATATCTTAGCTATATGATCATCTTTGATTGTCTTTCGCATAGGTATAAAGTGAGCTTGCTTACTAAATCTATCAATGATAGTCCAGATTGCATCGTTTCTTGCTTGTGTGCGAGGAAGCTCCATGATAAAGTCCATGGCTATACTTTCCCAAGGCTCATTGGGAATAGGTAATGGCTTCAGTAGACTAGGTGGTTTATGCCTGTCATACTTTACTTTTTGGCATATCTTGCACTTGCGGACATATCTTTCAATGTCAGCTCTAAGAGTGGGCCAAAAGAAACATATTTCAAATGCTTGAGTAGTGGGTAGAATACCCCTATGTCCAGCATATGGAGATGCATGTGCTTCATCCATTACCTTGTGTCGCAATGGTAATGCTACACAAATTGCTTGATGATGATACAAATAACCATCTCGAATCAAGTAAGGTGTAATCGACTGACCTGAGTTAAGCTGATCCCATATGGTTGAGAAGTCAGAATCGGTTGCATACATTTTGGGTAAATCCATTAACTCATTATGGTAAACAATTATGATTACATTCACTCGAGGGCACCGTTGTCAAGTGTTTTTCTGAAAACGGAAAAGCCCTAGTCAAACTGTAGTTAGGTTTGATTTCTGCTAGCTTAGTTGTTTGCGTGACAATTTGTTTTGTTGTTTTGTAATTGGATTTCTTGTGTTTCTTTATCCTAGGATTTGCTTCTGTCATTTTGTATGATTTGTTGAGTATGAAACTTGATAGCCTTGGTCGAGCTTGGTATTTTTTTGGACAGGTTGAAGTTGGAGTTTGCTATTGGCTACTAAACATTGAGGAGCTAGGTATGTTTTCTTGTCGAGAATTTTGCACATCATAGGGATAATGGGTTCGCGAGCACCTAACGTTGCACTTGTTGATGCACTGCACTCAGGGGTCGTCTCCTATTCTTATCAAATACTTCCATGCCATGGGTTGGGTTTATGCACGTTTTGCACCATCATTGAGCACTAGCATGGCATGAGGTCCGTTGCAGCTATATGCAGTAAATTTTAAATGTACGCGCACATGAGAGAGCACCTGCCATTGAGCACGCACATTTCTTGCACGCACATTGGGGATGTTCATCACAAAGTTAGGAACCTCTGGTTGAGAGTGCAAGGTGGTCGGGAGAGTTCGAGCGTCGTGAAGGATGCCATCAATTGTGAGAAGGGTTGTTCATATTTAGTCAACATCTTGAGGACCATCATTTTCCAGCTACCTCTGGTTGAGAGTGCAAGGTGGTTGGGAGAGTTCGAGTGTCGTGAAGGATGCCATCAATTGTGAGAAGGGTTGTTCATATTTGGTCAACATCTTGAGGACCATCATTTTCTAGAGTGATTGTGAGATTTTTGGATGGGTGGAGCGGAATATATCATATATTTTTTATGAGAGTTGAGAGGTGAGGATAAGGGTTTTTTAATTAATTAAGGAATTTTGTTTGCATCTTGTATGACGCACGATCACATCTAGATAGACTAGGCACAACTTCTTCAATGAATACATTATTTTTGTGTGTAGCATCGATTGATTGATTGCATATCATGGATCCAACATTGCATATTTTTCCAAATCATGAATGATTGGGCACAAATTTTATTTAAAAAACCATATTCCTGCTAGGGCACACTACATAAAAAACAGGTTCATATCCAGAGAATATTTATTTTGAAGACTCAAGGATCAAAGGAAAAGATCATATGTTTTACATCGTCATCAAGTATTTCTTGAAGAAAAAGAGGACATGTGTGCTAAAAGTGTATGCAATCACAAGAACAATAGGCCAAGGAAGGGAATAAATCGTCCAAGATAAAAGATGGAGAAAAAATGATGCGATTTACGAAAATTAATATTTTTGCCCGGTTTTGACGGAGTTTCGAAATTTTGCCTGCGTTGGCTTGTCAACTAGATGTGTTTCGATTGTTTTGAGTACCTGACCGACTATATTCGAAGTTCAAATGACGAAGTTATGATCCAAAACAAGTTGCAAATATGCATTAAGCAAAAAAAAAGAAAATAGTGAAAAGCAGTAGAAAGCAAAAGCCAAAAGCTGAAAGCAAAAAGCCTAATGTATGTGAGTGTGGATAGAAAACTATATAAGGAGAGGAGATTGAAGAGTTAAGGGCCTTTCTCCTCTTATACAATTGTATTTTGTGAGAGAGGAGAGTGGAGGGTCGCATGCTAGAGTGAGCTCTTGTCATGCTAATTTGAAAGTCGGAGCCTTTGGATGTCAAAGCGCCAAGTGTCGGATCATGGTTGTTAAAGTATGAGAATATTTTTTCACTTGGTTTGTTTCCAAATTGTTGGTTTTTTTTGTTGAGCTGTGGTTGTGTGATGCTTTGCCCGAATTAGGGTTTTATTTGTTTGAGCTACAAGAGGCAGTTTTTTATTATTTTGTTTTTTGTGGTGTATTGTCAAATATTTGAATTTTTCAAGTTGTGTTGCGCATTCAACAAAGTCAATTACCCCAACCGGCACTCCTTAACGTCTCGTTATTGGGTTGTGAGTGAGGCTTGCTCTCGATCACCGCTCGCGTAACACCGTGATAGAGCATCAACTACCATATTCTTAATTCTAGATGTGTGAAGGATTTGAAAATGAAATATAGATAAGAAATTTGCCCAACGCATCTATTTCTTTAAGAACTTCTTCTAAGTGAGAAAGTATCTTAGACTTTGGTGATTTGTTTTAATAACAAAATCTGCACCAAGTAAATAGTGTTTCCATACTTGAAGAGCATGTACCACCACCATAGGCTCATTCTCATATATTGGAGCATGAAGCTTATGGTCCTTGAGGTGTCGACTCTCAAATGCTACTACATGATGCTCTTGGTTAAGCGCAGCTCCAATGCAATCCACAGAAGCATCGCAGTGAACTTCAAAAGGTTTTTGAGGATCCAGAACTATGAGAACTGGTTCTTTAGTCACAAGAAACTTAATTCTTTCAAAGGCTTGTAGTTGCCTTGATCCCCAACAAAAAGGCATTCGCTTCTTAGTAAGGTCATGTAGAGGAGATGCAACATATGCAAAACCTCGTATGAGCCTTCTATAGTATGAACACAGGCCCAAGAAACTTCTAACTTCATGTACAGAAGTAGGTGTAGGCTAGTCAACAATGGCTCGAATCTTCTCAGGATCCATTCTCACCAAATTGTGAGAAACAATATGGCCTAAGTAATGAATTTTCGAAAGGAAAAATTCACTCTTCCTAGCATTGACATGTGGTCTATGCTTGCGAAGCTCTTGAAAAACAATAGGTATATGTTTTCTATGCTCTTCTTCATACTGTGAAAATATTAGAATGTCATCAAAGAAGACACTTGTGAACTTTGAGTGAGGTCTAAAAATTCTCTCCATCATTCGATTGAATGTGGCGGGTGCATTAGTCAAACCAAATGGCATGACTAAGAACTCATATAGTCCAAATGTCATACGAAAAGCTGTCTTATGAACATCTTCAGGTGCTATCCGTATCTAATGATAGCTGCTCTTGAGATCAATGCAACTAAAGATACTAGCCCCTTGCAACTTATCCAAGATATAATCTATCCTTGGGATAGGAAAATGATTCTTGATTGTGATCTTGTTCAAAGATCTGTAGTCTATGCACATACGGAAAGAACCGTCTTTCTTTTGAACAAGTAAGACTAGAGAGCAGTATGGAGAAGAGCTAGATTGAACTAACCCTTTTTCCAACAATTCGTTTACTTGTGTTAGGATCTTCTCTTGCTGAGCTGCACTTACTCGGTAAGGCGGTTGGTTAGGTAGTGAACTGCCTGGGATAAGATCAATTGTGTGATCTTTGGGGCGCTTAAGAGGTATCTCTCTTGGGAGTGAATCACTAAAATAATCTTCATATTGTTTAACAAAATCATGTCTAGCTTGATCAATTAAAGAGAGGGGTTCTTTTAAATTGTGAGACTTAGAAGCACTAGTTGGTATTGTGTGTTCATTAGAGGCAGCAAGTGCCCTTGAATCATTAGTTTCTTTTGACTCTCTCACAAAAATCATGTACACAGAAATAGCTTTCTTCATTTCTTTAGAAATGGTAACATGACTAACCATTGGCACAGGCCAATCTTCAGCATCAACAATGCATACTATGTTCCGACCCTTGAATTGAAATGCAAGGGTCTTCTTAACAAAATCAGGAAGAGGTCTAATCTTGTAATGCCAAGGCATGCCTAAGATACCATCACAGTTACCTATGGGTGCAAGTAGAAAAGATTCTTGGTCGTAGTAATCCCCAATTCTAAGATTCAACTTCCCTTGAATAGGAGTAGGATTGGTTGTAAGTCTTTCAAATGCCGAACCTAATCCAATTGGTGTTTCCAATCGATCTGGTGGAATTTGTAGCCTTTCAACAGTATCTGTTGACAAAAAATTATATGCGGACTCTGGATCAAAGAGTATCAAAATTCATTAATTGTTGAGTGTCCCCCAACCCTTTAATAGATGTCTTTTCTTCTCATTTGAATGAGTGTTAGCTTGCACATCCAGAACAGAATTTGAGGATGGTGGAGGAGGATCTTTAACCGCATTTTCTTCCTTCCCTTTGTAAGGACAATCAGGCTTCATATGCCCTAACTCACCACAAGAAAGCACCTTCCTTCCTCTTTGTACTTTTGTATCTCAAAGGGTGAGAGATACTTGCGCTTCTTCTTGTCACCCTCTAGCTTTGAATATTGGTCATGGGTAAAGGTAGGTCTTCTTTGATTAGTCATGTCTCTTGGTTGATCATAGAGTTTCTCTGTCTTTTGTAAGGACAATCAGGCTTCATATGCCCTAACTCACCACAAAGAAAGCACCTTCCTTCCTCTTTGTACTTTTGTATCTTAGAGGGTGAGAGATACTTGCGCTTCTTCTTGTCACCCTCTGGCTTTGAATATTGGTCATGGGTAAAGGTAGGTCTTCTTTGATTAGTCATGTCTCTTGGTTGATCATAGAGTTGCTCTTCTCTAGCTTTATAAGAACTCGTCTCCAACTTTCAAGATGTACCAGGTGTATGCAAACTTTTAGCTATGATGGCAGACTCCATCATACGAGATAAGGTTTCATGTGGATACACCTTCATGATTCTATGTAAATGAGGGAGTAGGCTAGGTTCAAACTTCCTTTTCTTCTTTTCATTGCTGATCTCCATGAAAGGAGTAACCTTGAGAAGAGTAGACCAACATAACTAGTGACCTTTTCATGCTCTTTCTGGCCTAGCCAATCCCACTCCTTCTTGACATCATTCTCAAAATCAGGAGGCAAGAATTGAGCATAAAACTTCTTCTTGAACTTTTCCCAGGTCGTAGGTTTCCTTCCCTTCAAAATGAGAGTCAACCACCAATTTCTAGCGGTCTCTTTCAAGTGCATGCCTACATGCCTTAGCTTGGACTTTTTTGAGAAATTACCATCAGAATAAGCAACTTCAAGTTGCCTGACAAAGGCTAACGCCTTAGCAGGATCTCTCTTACCAGAGTAAGAGTCAAACTTTATGTCCTTATCCTTAGACTTGAAAGTCTTAGTCTTCTTAAGCTTGCTCCTCTTATGGTCCCTCTTTGTCCATTTGCAGATTGCATGAGACTTAGAACCAAGAGAGTAGAAACTAGAAGATGAGGTGGAGGAGGAGGAACTTGAGTAATCAGGGGAGTAGCTAGTTGTTGAGGAAGATGACTCCCTCCTTATCGGCCTCATTTGAGGTGAGGTCTTTTTACTCTCCTTGACCCGAGAATCCTTCTTCCTTCTAGGAAGCTTCTCAGCAATTGGATGCTTTGCATCTTCACCATCAATTGGTGCAATGGTGTTTCCTCTAGTATCACCATCTTTTGGAGGATTCGGTCCTTCATAAGTAGCTTCTTCCCTTGCCCTTAAGCTGTCACTCAATTGATGTACTTCGGGAATCTCCAACAAGATACGATACTTTATCAATTGAGCCTGTAATTTCTCACTTGTAGGTGCTTCATCACTTGCTATCTTTACCTTCTTCTTGCAAGGATCACCTTTACTTTGGGAAAAGCAAAGAGACCTGCTCTGATATCATTGTTATAGAATCCGAGATACATGCTAGAATTTCTCATATACTTAAAATATATATGGAAAACATTATGTTGGCATAGAGGGAGAATAGATGAGAGAAAAAAAAGATGTAGAGAGAGAGGTAGAGAAATTGGCAACACAGTAGGTACTGGAAGATAGGCCAGTCCCCCCCCCCCCCCTTGTGGAGTTATATTACTGACAAGGAAGCTCCTCCATTACACATAAGCGAGTTCTTACTTGTAGATCTTGGATACAAGATCATAGTTCCTTGCACGGTATACAACCGACTAACACTTGCACAACTTGGAAGTTCGCACCTTTTGATCATTCTTAAGTCTTCTTCTCTTCTACACAATATGTGTAGGGCTCTCCTCTTGGTGCTTGATTTCAGCAGAGCTTCTGCAACACTTGCACCTTCTCTTCTCCTCTTGGAACTTGATTTCAGCAGAGCTTCTGCATCACGTGATTTCAGCAGGGCTTTCGCAACACTTGCACCTTCTCTTCTCCTCTTGAATACATGCAAAGTGATGTTTCCTTCACCTCTCCCTTACACCCAAGGAGAGCCTCCTCTTTTATAGGCTTTCAAGAGCTTCTCTTCTTGGAGAGAGAGTTGAGTTGATCTTCATGCAAGATGTGGTTGCTCCACTCTGTAGCACTAATTTCAAGATATCCCTTTGTGCATTGTTTGGATGAAAAAATGTCCAACACAAAAGTTGTAGATCTCGCTGTTTTCGATAACCCTCATGGCCCATTTTTAGAGATCGTTTGTCTATTCAAAGTGGATTTTCCAAAAAACAACTTTTTAAACTGTACTCTTAACTTGTGGTCCATGCAACCACCTTGAGTCATAGATAAGGAGAGTTCATTAGATTGCCTTGGGCCTCAACCTTAAGATTGAATTCCACACAAAATCTTGTGTCATTTTAGACCTTAGAAAGAGAAAATCACTTCTCTCCTCACTTCCAGAGGATCATGTCTATCGTCTTTGTTAGTGAGAGAATTCTCTCTCTTGTCTTTCTTAATGAAAGAAAAGACCTTAAACCTTGACTTGTAGGGGAGAGGATGACCCCAAATGAATGCAATGCTTATTACACACAAGTAAGCATTCCTAGGCGTCCCTAGATGTACACAAAAATACATATACACAATGCTAATACACTTCCTCTTCTTAGAACTCAATCTATCTTCATTTATGTATAACTCCTTGGTTCTTGTGTACACTCTTACACTTGGCAGACACTTATTTTCCCCTTCATAACTTGTACCGCTTGTACCGGATATCCCCATCACAGTGCTTTGATCACCCCATTAAGTGATGCACTAGGAATAATGGTCTCTAAATGGTCTCATGGCCATGCTAGATCATCATTAATACTTAAAGAAAAGCGAGTCATTAATTTATTGACATGAATTTATTAAATAGAGAATGCGTAATAAGCAATCAATTTAGTGACAGGCTCCATGATGCCTTATGTGTTCACATGCTATCTTTGATCTTGGTTGATCGATTGACATCAATCTATCTGTGAGTGGGGAAGCTTCATGCTATCTTTGGATATGGAAGAGCTTGTGGTTTATGCAGTTGAGCTTCTTGAGTAGATGAGACTAGGATCTCTTACATGTCTATGCTCTTGATAGATACTTGTGGAAGCTTTCGATCAACCGCCAAGACCCACGGACCACTTATTGCTTCAAGCATTCCAAGTGAGCTCTCATGGCTATCTCTCACCTAGCCGACGTGTCGTCGATCCTCTCAGGGTGTAGTGAGCTTACCTTGATGCCAAAACAAGTTGCCTCCTCCCTCACACAAGTTGGTAGCTCCATGATCATAGATGCTAGCTCAAGCATCCTCAAGCCTCCTCCATCTCCAAGCTCCATTCTCCATAGCCACGTGCAAGGTAAGAGAAGGGAAGATAAGAGTGAGGAAAAGAGAAGAGGAGATGGTGAAGAGCTTCACCCTCTTAATCCCTCACTCCCACACACTCACTCACTCCCTCACTCTCTCATACTCCCTCCCTCAAGAACACACACACAAGCAAGAAGAAGAGAAGAAGAGAGGACTCTTGTTAGCCACACACCAAAGAATGAGCTTTCATTCACTTTTTGAACTTTATATATATAAACCCTAAAACCCCCATGGGCGCCTATCCCTTGTTACATGACTGGCCATTGTGGCAAGGTCCCTTTTTCTAATTCCCTCTTCTTGCTTCATACCCTAAGCCTATACCTATCTATTCTTTTATAAGTGGCACAGGAGGGAGCTTGGCGCTCTTTTACAAGAGTTTGTAGATTTTTTGAGGCGCATTTCCTTTAAAATTGCTCTTTTTGCCTTAGTTTAGTTTTCGAGGCCGCCTCTACGCCTTTGCTCTCTTTCTGTTCTTTTTGCACTTTTTCCTTTATTTTTCTGCCATTTCGATTTGAGGTTAACATTACTCCCCTCTGAGATGGGTGCTAGTCGCATGGCACATCGAGCTATTTGTTGAGGAAGGGCAGGCGGTTGGCAAGTTGTTGGTCAGGCGATGGTAGGGCCATAGGTGGGTTGAGCTGCCATGGGAGCATGGAAAATACTGTCAAGTGGGTGATGGGGCCTTCAAAGTTGATGGTTTGGCACATCTTGCAGTGTCTGCGAGGAGAAAGTGCGGTGCTCTTACCTAAGGGGAGTGTCTTCTTTTCTGTGGGGTGCCTTGTGCGCATGTTGGTGGAACAAGGAGCTTGGTCTAACCACATATAGGCCTGGGTGATCTCCCACACTTGAGGACCCCGTTCGTGTAGTAGGGAGATGCAGTGAGTGTAGCGTAGGTAGCAGGTCTAACCATAGGCGAGTGTTACCTCCCTAGGTGTGTCCTATCCTTGGTGTGCCCTAAGCATGAAGTGGGGGCAAAAAAGGGCTAGGGAGTTAGGAGCGGGGATAGCTGACTGCGGTCACCGAATGTGCCTAACTTAAGGACCCCTAGGTGGAGGGATTATGAGCAATGTGTCGGGGCCAGCTGCGGATGTGTTTTTTTTTTTTGGGTTTAAGAGTAGGGAATTGTTAGTCCTCATCCTCAGAGGGGTGGTGGTGAAGGAGATTTAATGGAGTGGCTCAAAAATCCCTGACTCTACAGGAAATTCATAAGGTTCAAGCAAACCTTGAGGGGAGTGGTGGAGAGGAAAGATTGACTTCAGCAAGAACCAGCTGTCGCTCATGTCTTCAAGAACATTGATGCAAAAAGAAGGGACGAGATTGTGGCTCACATCATGAGGTGGGTCATCGCACAGTTGTCGATTGCATTAGGATAAAAAAAGAGCGGGGAAAGGCCGTGTTCTGCTAGGGTGGGGTCTTGCCTAAGTAGGATTTTTAGGAGCCTAAGATAGTTACAAGTGGTGATAAAGGCGGGATCCGAGAAAGAGGAGAAATCGGCAATAAAGCGTGTCATGGTGGCATCTAAGCTATCGGAGGTGAAGGTGAGGGCATGGGATAAAGTGGTGGTACAAGGGTTGTATATTACAGGAAAGTCGTAACAATTATGGGCATTTGCATCGAAGTCTACTCATATTCGTCGAGGGTATGCCATGTAGGCAGGGTCGTTCCTCTCTGAAGGGAGAATGTTATAGAAGGCCATCCATGCGAATACGTTGTCATCACAAATGCGCCTTCGCCACAGTGATTGGCACTCGTATCCAGGCACGGACCAAGGCACTTCAAAAGCTTTATTTTGCTAGTATTCTGCATCCTCGGTGCCCTAGAGAGGGTGGGATTCTTCTCTCTTTCTTGCAGCCACTATTGGCTTAGGCGGCTTTCGACGTTGATCACCTCGTCCACTATTTTAATGGGAAGAACTCTACACAGGGCATTTCGGGTGAGGAAGCTGAAGGTGAAGGGTTGCTTCTCCTATTCCTATCTCTCCCAAAGTATGAGCTCCGCATGAAAACTGGGGGGCATGTCATTTGGGCATGGTGGGAGGGGTAGAGAGGGCTGTGCCATAGGGTTAGCTCTTAATCTTTGTCCGGCTTCTTCCACTAGTTTCCTCCTCTTCTTCCTCAGGGTGGTTTTTCTCTCTGCATATGTATCTATTGGTTGCCCTTGCCCTTCAGGATGACGTGAAGGGGGCTGTGGAACCACTTCTTCTTCGAATCTGCCTAAGTCGATGTGCAATTTTGTCTCACTCCCTAGGTGCACTTGCTGTTGCATCCCTTCTACGAACTCTAAGGCATCAATTTCCTGGGGGTTTAGGCCGGCCGATAGCAGATACCTACGGTTTTCCCTCGGGCTTAGCCCCACTACAATGGGTTGGGAGGGCATGTGTAACCCTGCTCATAGGGCTCTGCGCACTATGCTTAGTTTCTTTTTTACTGCCTCCACAGATTCTCCTTCTTCCTCATGCGTGGCATCCATCAAGGTGTTCAGGAAGATTTGTTGTTGAGTGTGGAAGGCCAGTTGGGCTGCCTCTGCTCTGCCTTTTGCTAGGATTTTCTCTTTCTCCACTAGAGCTAGGCAATGCACCAAGGTCTTCACTCTTTGATCATTCTCGCCTGCCCACACTTCAACCCTTTTCTTCATCTCTTCCATGCTTTCTCCCTACCTTTGCACCAAGGCTGTGAGCCTCCGCTTTGCTGATCTTCCCAACTCTCTGCCCATTCACTCATGTTCTTCTCTTTCGAGGCTCATCCTTTCAGTCATTGTTTCCATTTCTCGGTGGTGGTGCTCCTCTTCTTGTTTCCTCCCTTCCTCCCCTACAGTAAACTCCTTCATGCCGTACTCAATCTGCCCTATCTTTGCTGCTAGATCCTTGTATTGCATGATCAGCAGATCATATTCTTTTTGTATCTTCTCGAGCTCTTAATTTTCATCTATGAGCTGTCGCTGCCAACTTTGCTCCTTTTCTTCTTTGGTCTTCAGTTTCCTCTTCAGGTTGAGAATTTCCTTTTGTTGGGCAGCCATTTGCTTTTTTTTTTTGAGCTAGAAGGCCACTACCGCTTCCCTTTCTGCCTCCAGCTCGACCACCACGATCCTTCTTTCCTCCCTTGCCCTTTCTAACTGCAAGAGCAGTTCATCGACGTATTCATCATGATTTGTGTGCGGCGTCATGTTGGTGGGGATTGGGGTGGTTGAGGCTTCCATTTTTGGCGTTTTGGCTCTTGCCTAGATTCGGCATCCGTAGTTGGCCTTTTGTGCCCGGTGGCTGTGGCCTCCCAGCTCCTTCCTTGTGCTAGTTCCTTATTGATAAAGTATTGCATCCATGCCACAAAGCTATCCATGTCAGTGCTGGGCGGAATGCTGGGGATGGCAGTGGTGGCTTCGTTGTCGAGTACCAAGGGGGCCAAAATGGGATGGAGGGGGGCCTTACCCTTGCCCTCGATGACTGTGGATGGCATGGATTCAGGTACTTGTACGCTTGAGCCATGTCTATCTTCCCTAGGCTGACTTAAGGTCCCTAGGCCATCAGGTCGGCTCTGTTATTCTATCGATCGGCGAATTGCTTCGGCCATGTCTTCTTCCTCTTGTCTTCTCAAATTTGCCTCCTCTTCTAGAGCTCTTCTTTCTCTCTCTTCTTCTATTTTCCGTGCTTCCTCGGCCAACCTTTCATCTTCTTCCTTCTTCTTTTTCCACTCCGTTGCCTCTCTCAAGGATTCCTTTTTTGCTCTTTCCAAATCTTCTTCTTCTTTTTTCCTACCCGCCTTTTGTTTCTTCTTCTGAGTTCCCAGTGAAATCCTTTGTTTTTCTTTGTTTGGATTGAGCCTCTCGCTCCTCCTTCTCTGTCTCGGTTTCTATCCAATCACTCGATTGCTCCTTTTTTTGATGGGTCAGTGACTTGTCTAGGGTCTTATCTGCTCCTTTGCTTCCCTACTGGGCCTCTTTCATAGCCTCCTAGATGGTGGCCATCAGTATGTTTCTATACCCGATGAAGGAGGCTTTCGATGAAGGTTTCTTCCTCTCCATATTCTTAGGTGAGGGGGATTCTCCACTTGCATGTTTGTTGCCCAAGGCTAGTGCTTTGGCCACTTGGTCTATAGTTTTGTGCACATAGCCATTCCAATCCACCTCATACAGGGTGAGGGCTGCCACATTCTCCAACATAGGTACACTGATTTGGTGCATAAGGGAATTGTAGCATTGGCTGGAGAAAAGGGAATGCCCCAACTTTGTCTGTAGGCAAATCTCAGCATCGGGGATGTCTTGTAAGCTGATGTTGTCATTTTTCAAGACTTCTTCCCTATTCATCTTCAATAGGGTGTACACATCCATTTTATGCTTTTTCTCCACCCTAGGTTCTAGTCCTAGTGCTTTCTCCACCAAGGCTTGGGTTAGCGTTATCTGCACCACTTGCCGGGCATTGTCCCCCCTTCCCAGTGTCACCATTCCGCACTCTCGGTCGGGGTTGTACGTTCTCAAGAACTCCACACACTTCGTGTGGTCAGGTTCCTGTGCAAACTTCTCTAGGTACTTGTGGAGGTGGCATTGTTCCACTATCCTCCTTGTGGCCTGCTCCTTGGCCACCATCTTCTCAAGGTTGTGAATGCTACGGAATTTTCGCTGACTGTAAGCTTGATTTTCTAGGCTAATGTCGCACTGCGCTCTCTTTTCTTCTGTGAAGGGGAGTCGGTGGGCACGGTCTTGTTGCGACATCTCTTATTCCTGTCATGAACTATACTTCCCATTAGTACTATAATTAATATACATACAAGAATTTGCTAAAAAGAAAGATTTTATGTTTGTTGAATTACAGCATTAAACTCCAATACAAATTCTTTCCTTCAGACTTGGTTTATGACATCCCTCCTACATCACCCATTTCTTAGGTGTTTATTGCGTTTACTTGATCTTGATTGGTTTTAGTTTGATTCACCTTCACCCTATTCACCTTCACGCTACCCTCGTACCCTCTCCCCTTCCAGATTGAGAAGAATCCTTCCTAGGATCGAAGGTTAGGAGATCCAGGGCATTCAATGTTTGGGTATAAGGTTTACTTGCACATGAGCCAAGTGTAGAATTTTGAGTTGTATTCCAACTGAGCCTTGGGGTCCAGAGCGAAGGGTCAGGCTTATGTGTGTGATGTAAGTGAGGAAATCAATTAGGAAATCATCGGAATCGACGCGGCTAGCGATGTGGAGCTCTTCCTCAGTCAAGAGGTGATCAAGACATAGGTGTCCCTTGACGTGCTCTTCCATGGGTCTGCCACAAAGAGTGGTTAACACTCTATATGAGGTGGGTGCGACATAGCTTGGGTCGTACTCCAACATCTTGATTGTGTGGCGCTGCTTAGCGTTGGTCATGATTTGGCATCCTTCGAGTTCCCACTGCAATCGCAGAGTGTACTAGTTTCGTAAAAATGGGGAGTCGATATCAGCTAATGCTTTAAACTCCTCGACTTCTTTGTTAATGATGGAGGAACTCACATGCTTATCGTAAGACATAATGAGGCATTGTTTGATGGCTTGGTCTCTTGATATCTTAGCACGTAGCAACTTGGCAACTGAGTGGGGTGTTTTGAAAAATGCAAATTCGAATGTTTCCCAGGAACAAGGCATCGTGCGAACTTCTGTCGCTAAGGGCTCTTGCAGTAGGCCTAATTCCAAGCGGTCATAACTTAGAGCCAATGACATGAACATGGCATCCAATCATCTAAAACAAGCAATAACGTCATCCCCTATGTCTTCAGCTAGGTCTACGACTAGAGTTAAGAATGATTTCCACTTGTAAGATGGTTTAAGGCCCACAGGTGGCTGGGGTTTGATGGGGCTAGTAAGTGTGTGGCAAATGGTGGTTTCCCATGAAGCAGTGGTGGTAGAGTCCCTTGGATAAGCATCGGAGTAGTGGCTGCTATGGATGGGATGCTACACTCGGATTGGGTTTGAAAGTCTTATCATCATTAGCAAGGGTTGAAGGGGGTAACATTGTTTGGGGTTTGGGCCGATAGTCTTGCTCAACTCTTCTGAGCTCATGCGTGGGTGAGCTGGTAGGAGGCGGGCTTGGGAAATGTTGCAGCTTTTGGTTCCGAGGTTCCACGGAGCTCAGTGTGATTAAACAAGAGGGTGGCATTTGAGTAATACCATGGGCCTCTCTGGCCTTATGGATCCATAGCCAGGCATTTCCCTCATAGTATCCTTGCACGTGCAAGAGGGATTTAGGAACCCATCTTGGCTTGATCATGCTTTGATTTCTGTAATTGCATCTCGGCCTCCTAGGTTTAGAGTTTCTTGAGTTACGAAGACGTGGGCATCTATTCCTAGGTGGCGGTCACGGTTGTTTAGGCCTCCATTGAAACTCGGGTTGTTGGGCCTTAGCTTTTTCCGCTGTGAGCAATGACCCGTGAGGCTTGGTGCATGATGGTTGAGCCCTACCCCCCTTCGTAGACTTGGCTACGAGTATTTCTACTAGTGGCCTTGAGGACTTTAACGGGATCGCATAGCCCTTGCCGAAGGTTGTATCAATATACAGACATTGCCTATGGCGAGGTGGATGCGATGCGACTCAGAATCGACATTACAACAAGTTTGCTTCTTGAAGGTTCGCCCTAGCAGTGACTCTGTGCCCGTGTCTTTGATGTTTGGCAACACCTAAAAGATCATTGGTACAGTCTTAGACTCGATAGCAATAGCGGTCCAGCACTTATTGAGAAGTGCGTATGAGCAGCCCCCATATGGGTTTAATTGGGCATTAGTGGGCTATATTGGTGGTTTACCAAGTTGGGTCCAATGATCGTGAGTTAAGACATTGAAGTTTGCTCCCTCGTCGATCAAGGCATTGAAAGTGCATGTTTGCTTGGCAGTAACCGTGATGTAGAGGTATGTGGATTCTACGGTTTCCTCATCCTCATCACCAATTTTCGTAATTGTGGCAACTCGTACCATGATAGGGGGCTCCAACATTGGTGGCTCATGCAGCGGATGCATGGGAGGGTAGTACTTCTTAATGCGTCTGCCATTAAAGAAGCCTATGGCTTCGCCATCTAGAGTCTTGAGCTCAACGTTGCCAGTTCGGCTAATTGCACGAATCTTGAAAGGCCGAGGACCTCTAAACTTCATTTTTTGCTTGTGTCCTTTAACTGAGTATAGGAGCACTAAGTCACCCTGTTCAAAGTTGCGCTGTTTGACATGCTTGTCAAACCAGCTCTTGCGTCGTGCCTTCTCGTATATGAGCACATGAGTGGCCAGAAGGCGTGTTTCCAAGAGGCGTTCAAGCTCAACCAGGCATTGCATCCATGCCTCCTTCCTTTCCCACAGTTCTTGAAGTGCTATTCTTAGGCTAGGAATGAAGAACTCTACTAGTAGAATTGCCATCGGCTTGTTATCCCAGTTGTTGCGCCAAGTAGAGACTACTTTGGTCACGACATTTACAAGGATCTTATTTGTAGATTCTGCATGTCCGTTTACTTGAGGGTAGTATGGATAGGATTTTTGGTGGATGATAAAGGTGGATAAAAGATGTGCTATCACTTCATTGATGAAGTGCGTGCCCTATGGGGTAGCCAAATCGTGAGATCACATGTTTCCATAAGAACTTGGCAGTCGTTCTAGCATCATTTTTTCGTGTCACTCTCGATTCCACCCATTTCGTTAGGTAGTCCCTGGCCACAATGATATATTTGGCCTGCGAATACTGTGCCGCATGACTAATGGGTCCTACGAAGTCAATTTTCCACTTTTCGAAGGGTTGTCGTGCAATGATTGGGGTTAACTCCATTTGATCCTTATGAACTGGTACCTTTGTCCATTGACACTCGTCACAATGTTTGACGAATCATGCTACGTCATGAAAAAGCATGGGCCACCACAGTCGAGACTGCAGCACCTTGTAGGCTATCGTGTCTTCGCTAAAGTGTCCTCCAGCAATCCCGCTACGCGCCCCTATGAGCACATCGTGCATCTCATGCTCGCATATGCATCTACGTAGTAACCCTTCTTGCCCTAACCTATATAGTTGGCCTACTATCAACTGATAAGGTTGGATTTTGAGGATAAGTCACCTAGGTCGGGCCTTTTCTATTGGCCGCTCAGGTAGTCTGTGCTCCAGTACATGGACGATGTCATTTGCCCAATATGGTGTTAGATCAACCTTGAATAAATCTCTTTCGCTGGAAAGGTTGAACAGGTGGGCTTCTGGCAATTCATCAGAAATGCCTTGTCCGGTGGCCTCTCCCGTGGGAATGCGTGACATGTGGTCAGCCATGCAGTGCTACTTTCCCTTCTGTGCCACCACAAAGAAGTCAAATTCTAAAAGTAGAAGGAGCCATCAAGCTATGCGTCCTGTAGCGTAGGGTTTGTTCACTAGATACAGCAAGGCTTGATGGTCCATGAAGAAAGTAAAAGGCGTAGCCAAAAGATAATGCCGAAACTTCTTTATAGCAAATACCATGGCTAAGCCTTCTCTCTCAGTTGTCAAGTAGTTCATTTCGGTCTCAATGAGTTGTCTACTAGTAAAGCTCACTGGATAGTCGAGGTTGTGTTTGCCAGGTTGGCACAGTACTACCCCCACGGTGAATTTTGAAGCATCAATATGTACGTGGAAGGTAATGGTCCAATCTGGGGCTCGTAAGATCGGTGCAATAGTGAGAGCCTTTTTCAATTCCTCGTATGCTCGTTGACATGCTTCAGTCCATTCGAAAACGATCAACAACTTGTACAAAGTTCTGGCAATCAATGCGTAGTTCAGCACAAACCGTCAATAGTACCCCCATATGGCTAAAGAAGCATTGAACTCCCTTATAGTTGATTCGGGGCGGAAGATCAACAATAACCCTGACTTTTGAGAAGTCAAGATTTTCTTCGACACCATGAGCCCTAGGATGCACCCATGTTTCACCCAGAACTGGCACTTTAAGGGGTTCAGGGAGAGACGATATAGGTGACACCGCTCAAAGACTGCTTGAAGTTTGCCTAAGTGTTCTCGCCATGTCGAGTGAACACACAAGTCGTTGATGAAGACCTCCAATTCCTTGCGAATCATGTCTTTAAATATGATGCACATGAGGCATTCAAAGGTGGTTGGGGCATTAGTCAACCCGAAGGGCATGACCATGTAAGCAAAGACACCCCATTCGGTGGTAGTCTTATGCCTGTCGATAGGATGCACTTGCACCTGATTATATCTAGAGAAGCCATCCAAGAAGCTATAGGCCTCTTTGCTTGCCACTCTTTTGAGCATGTGCTCGGTGTATGGCATTTGGTAGTTGTATCTCTTAGTGGTAGCATTCACCTTCTTGTAATTGACGCACACTCTAATCTTTACGTTCTTCTTTATCACTATGACTATGGGCGACACCCAGTTCGTGTGCTCGATTAGTAAATGAATCCTGCTTTCATCAACTTGTCAATCTCCTCTTTGATTACATGAGAGTGTTTTGGATTCATCAGGTATGGTCTCTGCTTGACCGGTGTTGCGTCTGGTGTCATGGGTATATTATGAGTCACTACACTCGGATCCACCCCCTTAAGCTCCTCTAGGGACCAAGCCAACATGTCTATATACTCTCGCAAGAGACCAACAAGACTTGTCTCCTCTTCCTCAGTCAAGTCATTAGCAATTAAGACCGGTCGGGGTGTCTCCCCTTCCTGTGCTAGGTTCACCTCCTTGACCTTGGCTGGTCCCTCGATGGGTTCACTCGTTTGCCCTTGGCATTTGGCACCCAACAGGATTACTACCTTTTCATCCTTCTTGAACTTCATAAATCTCCTCGGGAGATCCTGCGGCTTTCTTTGCTCCTCTGTTTGTGTGTCCCTAGGCTGTTTTGCCCTGTCTTCCTTCAACCGTTTGTGGCTCAGGTGGACAAGTAGGTCCCCCTTGGCGTGTCTGGTCTTGGATGGTCAAGGTATCTCCAGGTCGCTATCTGAGCTAACTTTCGACTCGGAGTCAAACTCACCATTTTTGCTAGAAGAGGTGGTTTCTCTTGGCAGTCGCAGCTCAGAGGGTGACTCTGTTCTAAGCACTGGTGTTGTACCTAGTTGGGTTAGGCTTGCTCGTTCAAAATCTATGGCTCTTGTGTGTTCCAACCATCTGCGGCTCACATGGATGGGTAGATCCCCCTTGGTGCGTCTGGTCTTGGATGGTCAAGGTATCTTCAGGCCAATATCTGAGCTAACTTTCGAATCGAAATCAAACTCACTGTTTTTGCTAGAAGAGGTGGTTTCTCCTGGCAGTCGCAGCTCAGAGGGTGACTCTATTCTAAGCACTGGTATTGTACCTAGTTGGGTTAGGCCTGCTCATTCGAAATCTATGGCTCTTGTGTGTTCCAACCATGCACGGTCACATTCCATGCGCATGACCCCTCGTTCCATCCTAAAGACACCCTTTTTTTGTGGCCTAGAGTCCGCTCGTATCTGTTCTATTTCTCGTCCCTCAGTATCATATTCCACCATGTCTATTTCACTTTCGTCACTAAAGGAATGACAGTCTTCGTACTCGTCCTTGGAATCATCTTTGTCCAACTGCTCATCATCCACTAGGTTTTGGTACATCTCTTGTCTTTGGTCAGAGGCTAGGGCTAGGGCCCAATTGTACATGAGGTTTAAGTCATGCACCCTAGTCCATTGCCACCTAGGTGCTTCTAGTAGATCTTGGAGTGGCTTGAAGTTTGCTGTTGGATTGCCAGCTAGCGTGCTAGTCAAATACTCTTGGAGTCCCTTCTTGTTAATTGGCACTTGGAGTGTGAGAGGCTTAGGTCGCCCACAAAGGGTTCCTGCCATCATGTAGACTGGTATGGAGGGTGTGTCTGTTGTCCTGCCAACTGTCTTGATGGCTTGTTCATATACCTCATGATCTGAGAATGGCACGTCGATCGTAGCAAGGACATGCATCTAGTCTCGCTCATCCTCCGAGCATGGGATATATTTGGTCAAGGGCCCATAGGACTTCTTGACCTAAGCGTTACCCTTAAGCATCGTGGAGATAGTATCCAAGTTGACTGGTGAGGTTTTCCACATGTCTATCTCTACCCTCACAGCTTCTGTTCTATTGCCCAGGAAGATTAAGCCATTACCCCAATCCTTGATGACTCTAGCATTGCGCATCTAGGGTCGGCCTATTAAGATATCGTAGTCCACTTCCTTCATGACTATAAAGTTGACTGAGAACTGGACACCTGCGATCTTCACCGACCAATTTTCAAGTACCCCGAATGGTTTCACTTTCGTACCATTTGCTAGTGTGACATTGAACCTGGCAATCTCTAGAGGCGGGTTTTCCCACATCTGAAGCACTGTGTGGCTTAGTACACTAACCCCCGCTCCTGTATCTACAATCCGTTTTCGAGTTGTGTCGCCTAGGGCTAAGATAGGTAGGACCGCATGCATCTCGGTGCCTTCCCAAAAAGTATTAACATGCAAGGACTTAGGCATAAAGTGTAGCATCAGGCTTGGTATTTGTGTCTGTGCATCACAGTCATGCAGATCTATGGCAGGTTGCTCTCATGATCCTTCAACCCACTGCTTCAGGTCTTGCCATAGGGTGGAATGTTGCCTAAGCAGTTCTCCCATGCTCAGCGTCACAGGGGTGGTCACTAGTGTAGTAAGGAGGTCATTGACTGCTCGTCTTTCTCCTATTCCCGATTGTCCTAGCCAATGGCCGTGATTGATTTGCTAGCCTGTAGCGTCGAGGCTTTGCCTAAGCAGTACCACTTGCGGTGCAGTTGCATCTCTTGCTTTAGGTCGAGGGGATGAGACTGGCGTGCTTATGCTAAAGAGATCTTCGATCTCATCCTCTAGGATGGGCTCTGCATATTTTAGGTGCTCTTGGGCCTCTCTTACCCATTCCTTCACTTTCTTGATAGCCTCTAGTTGGCGCTTCGGATGCGGGTACTCCCCTACCCTAGCACTTCCCTTTTTGGTCGTCTTAGGGGTTGAGGTTTCTACCTCCGTGTTAATGACCTTCTTTCCAGCAGGCAGAGTGGTGGCAGTCTCGGTTTTTAGCGTGCTCTTAGCTTTTGGTTTCTTCTTTCTCCGTCTACAGCTCTTTTTCCTGATTGAGGCTGCATCGAGGTTGCTCAGACCCGGCAATGATATGGCGGCCTGCTTTGTCTGAGCTCAGGTCATGACACACAATGGGATAGGTATGGCCTCCCCATCAAGATTCTTGACGCCGAACAGCCCCAATGGGACAGATGGCACGTTGGCTAAACTTGAGGATGGTTTTTGCTTGGAACAATCAATGAAGAGGTGAGTGATTCCACACTCTGGGCACATTAGGTTTGCCTTGTCTCTATTTGGTTGCTCCCTTTCAGGACAACGTGATGAGATGTGCCATGGATGACTGCAAGTCCAACATATGATTGGATCTTGTGTTTGCCCTCCTAGGCCTCTACCTCGGCCTCTTCCTAACAACTTCACCAGCACTGGGTTCGTAGGCTTCCTCTTTTGCCCTTCTTTGCCAGTCCTCTTCTGCCCTTTTTGACTCCTCTTTAACTCTTGTGAGTTCTTCCTCCTCCTCCTTCTACAGTTTTTCTTCCAATCCACATGACTTTTCTCGAGCCCCCTTCACCTCGGCTCGCTCCCTTTTTATTAGTGTCTTCGCCCTCTTTTGGCCCTTGTTGTCCTTCGTTTGCGTTTGAGGCCTGGCCTTTTGCAGGGGTGGTACTTCAGGGTCCCCTACATCGCTAGCCATCCTTTCACTTGAGACTTCCTCCTCTCAATGTGGTGAATCTTGGTGCTCAACCTGCTCTCCTTTCGCACCAGCACCCTTGATGGCCTCGTCAATGATTGCGGAAAGTATGCCTCTGTACCTGATCATGGAGGCCTTGACGGCAGGTTTTTTCCTCGTGGATCACACGGTGGAGGCTGGGGAGTCCCCGCTGGCTAGCGTTGTGGCTAGAGCTAGAAGAGTGGCGGAATTCTTTATAATTTTCTGGATGAACCTGTTCCAGAACCTGTTCCAGTCCACCTCTTCCGGGACACCTTCCACAATTCTTTCTGGTAGTGGTACGCTGATCCTATTCATCAAGGCATTGTACCTGTGGCTGGAGAAGAGAGAATGGATCATTTTAGCCTGCAACCTTGTCACCGGGTCTGGAATGTCGGCTAGACTAATTCCATCGACTGTGTGTACATCTTCCTTTTTGACCCCCAGCATGGCGTATACGTCCCTTTTTGGGCGTCTTTCCTTCTTGGGCACGAGTCCCAGGGCTCTTTCAACGGTGGCGGCGTCAAGGGGTACTTGTACCCATCTTTCTTGAGTACCTTCCCTTACCGTGACCATGCTACAGCTTCGTTCTTCATTGAAATTTCTCAAGAACTCTGTGCACATGCTGTAGTCGATAGCCTGCCCCGACTTTCTCGATGTACTTTTGGAGGCTGCATCTGTTCACCAGCTCTCTTACGGCCGGCTTCTCTGAGACAGCCTCATCCAGGTTCATGGTATGCTTGAAAGTAAATTGGCTGAAACCCCGCGTTTCGATGGTGATTCCATATTTTGTCATTTCTGCTTCCATAAATGGAAGTCTGCCTTGTCCTGCCATGGTATGTGCGTGTCATTACCCCAGTCAACGTTAGAGTTACAATGAGCTTCATTCCTAGCATATACCAAAAAAACATGTGCGCGAGTTTACTAGGCAGACTTAACGAGATGAAACTTTTTTAGAAACAATTAACAACCAACATCTTTTCTCCCTGATTCCTTTCCTCTTTTGAATTTAGTAGAGCATTGTTAGCCCTCACCCTTTTGTTACCTCACTCGGTCTCGTCACTAGCTCTTCTTCCCTCTTCTCTGAGTGGCATGGGGGAGGGAAGGTTTGCATGGGCTGCGTGGGGTGGGCTACTTGGCCATAAGCCAGGTATACAGGTTAGGTTTGTATTCAAACTGGGCATGGAAATCAAGTTCCCCTGGTTGCAAGGAAGCTTGAGTGATGTAAGTTAAGACGTCGTGGAATACGTCTCCCATGTTGAGGCAACTAGCAATGTGCAACTCCTCCTCCGTGAGGAATTGATCGATGTACGGGTGGGCCAGTAGCTGATCATCTAAGTATAAGTTGCGTGTAATGGCCAGAACTCTGAATGAAAGAGGTGCCATGTACGTAGGGTCATGTTCAATTGCTTTGATTGCCCTCCATTGCTCAGCATTAGTCATGATCCGGCGGCCTTTTTTCTCCCATTGGAGTGGTAAGGCGTACCACAGTTGCAGGAATGGAGAATAAGAGCTGGCAAGCTGCACAAGCTCCTCCAGTTCACGTTCCAGCATAGAGCAAGGGGCTTGCGGTACGAGGTGACTAGTCGTCTGAGAACAGCCTGGAACAGCCTATTCCTTCGAGATCTCTCCATTGGCAATTAGTTCGGCCGTGATCTTGGGAAACTTGACGGTCATGAACTCGTAGTCCTCCCAAGTGCATGGCAACGAGTGAACATCAGACGCCAGGGGTTCGTCAAGAAGTCCTAGGTCAAGTCTCTCGTAGCTTCTAGCGAATGTAGTGAAGGTGTCATCCAACTCCTTGATGCACACCACTACGTCATTCCCGAAGGTCTCAGCGAGATCCTTGGCCGCTGCCAGGAAGGATCGTCTTTCGTACGAAGGTTTCAAACCCGCTGGTGGCAATGGAGCAGTTGGGCAGGATAGTAGTGACTCCCTTGGCAGGGGTAGTTAATGGATTTGTGTACTTTGGATTATTTGGCAACACTGCGGGGCAGGATCACATGTTGTAGGGAGCGTGCTGCAAGTTGTTTGAGCGGGCATGGGGGTGTGCACCTTGTCTGACCTGGATGGTGCTGGATCATCCAGTTTGGGGCACTAAGGGTGCTGGGTGGCCTTAACCGTCACCGTTGTTGGTTTGACGTTCCGTGTGACTTGTTTAGCTGGAGTGGGGCTGCCCAAAGTTGACACTTTTGGGTGTTTGACCTTAGGCACCCATATCCAGGATTTGCCCTCATAGTATCCCTGCGCTCGCAGGAGATCTTTTGGCATCCATTGTGGCATGGTGGTGCACCCATGTCGGTGACTCCTGGGCTGCCTCTTAGGCCTCGACTGATATTTTTTGCATTTAGGAGCGTGTTTCTGTGGTCTAGCAGGAGGTGGCACTCGCCGTTTTGGCACCCATATGTGCGTGGGTTCCCTGGCCATGTGGACGGATTGGGTGGGTTTGCCTCTAGGGGTTGAGGTACACGGTAAGGCATTCCTACCCTTTGCCTTAGGCTAGGCTGCAAGGGTCTCCATCGGTGGCTCTGCAGTTGTAAAAGGTGTGAGATAGCCCTTGCTGAAAGTAGTTACTATACGCACACTGCCCATGGTCAGGTGAATGCGGTCTAGGTTGTAGTCCACATTGTAGCTTGTCTGCTTTTTGAAAGTGCACCCTAGTAGTGATTTATCACCGGCCCCTTTAGTGTTCGGTAACACATAAAAGATGACTGGGATACTCCCAGACTCGACGGAGACAGCCGCTTGGCATTTCCCCAAGAGAGGGTAAGTGTTGCCCCCAAATGGGCTAAGTTTTGCATTCGTGGGCTGTAATTTGGGCTGACCAATGCGTGTCCAATGGTCATGTGTCAAGATGTTCTGGTCGTCGATCAGAGCATCAAAAGAATATCTTCGCTCTGTGGTGACCGTGATTCGAAGGTAGGCGGGTGCCATTGCTTCTTCATCGTGATCAATTAGTTTGGTGATTGTGGCCACGCAGACAACAACGAGGGGTTCGCGCATCAGTGGTTCGTGCAGTGGATGGGAAGGGGGATAGTACTTTTTCATGCGACTGCCATTGAAGAAGCCTATTCCTTCCCCTTTGAGTGTCTCCAACTTGACATTGTACTAATTGCACGCACTCGAAAAGGCCCCAACCCTCGAAATTTCATTTTCTGTTTGTGCCCTTTCACCGAGTAGAGTAACACGAGGTCCTCGTGATCAAAGTTACGCTGGTTGACGTGCTTGTCATACCACAGCTTTCGTCACGCCTTTCCGTAGATTAGAGTGTGGGTGGCTAAAAGCCAAGTTTTCGTGAGACACTCTAGTTTCTCTAAGCGATTAGTCCAAGCCTATCTCCCCTCCCAATGCTCTTGCACTGCTATTCTCAAGCTAGGGACAAAAAACTCTAGAGGTAGAATGGCCTCCGTCCCATAGGTCAGCCTAAAGGGCGTTTGCCCGACAGCCATCTTATAAGCTATCCGATAAGCCCACAAAGTAGCCATCAGCTTGACTCTCCCCAAAATTCATTGGGAGTTTATATTTGTTGCATTCACTGATGGGCTAGTCACTCTTTCAACATGCATACCATATCTATCTTCATGTTCCTTCCCTTTCATTTGGAATTCTATCCACTTAGTGAGTTGGTAGTAGCAAGGATGTCCATAGTGATCTTCATTTGGCCAATGCCTTCCATCAATTTTCTATGCCTCTCAGCATGCATTGTCTCATGCAAACTGAGGGTGTTCGTGAGTGCGATGAGGCTCCCCACATCATGAGAGTAGCCTTCATCTTCCACCTCATGGTTATTTTCAGCCCTAGGGGTGTGTGCATCCCTTATTTGTTGCTAGAGGTCATCATTTGCCTTAGTTTTTCCCTTAATCCCTGTTGGGATGTGATCCTTTCCATCGATCGGTTGGGCCAAAGCATTTACAACAAGGCCTAAGAAAGAATTACTAACCGATATTTGCACAATTTTTCCCGTTGCTTTTACAAAACCCCCTTTCTGTATGGTCGGCCATCAGTACAATGCCAACATTATCAGATTCTAAATTCAAAGCGATGCCTACTATACCATATTCAAATTCTACTAATTCTCTAGCCATTACTTTGTTCAAACCATGAATGGGGGCTATTCCATCTCTCACTTAAGGTATAGTGCCAGTATTAAAATTTTCCATTTCTGGGGAGTACCCCTCAATCTGCTTGCGAATGATACTACTAATCTCGTCAGGCCGAATATTTATTACCATTAGCATCTGTTAAGTATATTCTTGAAGAATGAGACCTACAGCTAATTAACTGTGTTTTCCATTGCCCTGAGTAGGCCGATATGGTAATCAATCATGCGCAAATGCAATTCGTTATCCAAAAAATTAGTCAAATTTTCAACAGCTCTTTGAGAAGCAAGACGAGAGACTTATTGCCTAACTTGTTCAATGGCAGTTGCTTTTCAAATCGAATAGTAAAATTTTTACTTTCTTCTAATTTTTCCAAATCCTCGTCTGTCGCATCGACAAGATCCCATTTCTCTCTTTCCATTTGCGTCAATCCAGTTACGCGAATCTCATTGGCTTTTAGTTTTCCTTGTTGCAAGTGAGTTTTGGCTCTTCTAAGTTTCTCAGTAGCCTCCTCATATCGTTCCCTTGCATCTCGAATAGTATTGCAGATATTTCTTTCACGATTTTCTAACAGATTGATCAATGAAAGTCGATCATAAGACTTTGATTTCCAAAGATTTATGATCTCTTCTTGAACCGAACATGAATCTTTCAACTCATTCGGCTCTCTCGCCCATACTTTTTTGTACTAAAAATTTCAATACTCCTACAAACCTGCCATTTTATTCAAATCTTCATTTCTTCCTTTTAAGATATCTAGATTTGTCTATTGCCTAAATAGGTATCGAGAAAAAATGATTGGGGGCTCTTCCTAATAATGCTTCTTCTTGGAGCCAAAATTGTTTCTTCTGAATGTATCTATCTCACGAATATGGGCTCTCTAGTCATTAAATTGAACAAGATCTAAATAGTCCTGTTGATTTGAGTTTTTCTCCACTTGATTTTGATACGAACGAAACTATTTTCAATATGAGTGTTGTATATTGAAAATATTTCTGACTATGTTTTGTAATTCAAGCAAAGTCTAGGAGAGAAAACTCTAACTAATTGCCACAGAGACTTGAAAGAATTCAACTCTAACCATATTGTTGATACTCCAAATCAATCAATGAAAAAAAAATGAGTTTTCATTTGATTCTATGAAATGCTCCGGTTCTTGCGTAACATGGCTCAATTCGCAAGTAATTCGTCGAGATTATGCACTTCTTTTCGTTCCAAATGCAAGTGGTAAATTCCAGTTATCTCACTCAGATAAGTGACCTGCACACACTCCCCTTCCAAAATAAAATAATATACCTAAAACTAGGACCAAGTTGATCAAGTTTATATCCAAAATATTGGTGTTCAAACCAAAGCTTGTAGCTAGAGTGCAACCGCTTGAAAAGTCAGTCATATTACCTATACTTCCCACGTTTTCTACCCTCCTAAAAGGCTGTAATTAAGTTTTGATCCAGCTTGGAGTGGAATAGAAAAAAGAAAAATATTTTTCTAGGAAATAGGAAGTTTCAAAAAACAATGCAGAGAAAGTATTCCATCGAGGAGAAACCGTTGGTTTGTGGTCTCGTCCCCACCAACCTCATTGACGCCCCCAAATTGTTAAAATGCAAGCTCTCAAAAACATAGGGTTGGGGGGGGAGGAATGTTAAAATCCTGAACCAATCAATGATATTGAATGATCATCTTCTGCTGGTGGATGTTTTCCCGGAGTGAAAAAACAATTAGGAGGAAACCTTTTTTCTTTTGAATAAAATGAAATCAAATGAAGGGATTTGCAAACAGTAGTGCTAGAGTGGAAACCAATCCATAAATTGTAAGGGCTTCCATAAAAGCCAAACTCAAGAGTAAAGTACCTTGAATCTTACCTTCTGCCTTTGGTTGTCTCGCAATACCTTCTACTGCTTGGCCAGCAGCAGTTCCTTGATCGACACCAGGATTGATAGAAGCGAGGCCTATGGCTAATCCACTGGCAATGACAGAAGCAGCAAAAACCAAGGGATTCGTATAAATATCCTCCTGTGTTTAAATTTTGGTGAGCCCAGCTCATTGGAATGGGAACCTTTTCTCCTCTTTTCTTACAATTTCTTTCTTTTTCTATAGAAGAAAGAAAAGGGAATAGAAAAAAGGCATGGCATACAAATTCAATATTACTTTGCATTTCTACAAAACAAGGGAGTGGGCTAATCTTGAATTTGAATTAGGTGGGACTTGAATTTTCATTGTGTTATCTTACAAGCATTGATGAAACTTAGTATAATTGATTTTCACACAATGAGCCCCTGTTTTCAATTCGAGTATATAAAATTCACTTAAAAATTATCTACTATTAATCCTCCTTTTTTTTGTTTTTGCAACTATTGTACCTCAGGAAAAACCAGGACCAATGAGAAACTAGGACTAATTTGTAAAAATAGGAGTTCCTTTTTTTTCCTTGACTAGTCAGCTTTGATTAGTCAATTTTGACTAAACAACTCTTACCTGATAAGCTAGAGCAAGCAAGTAAAAAAGAGACAAGGAACGGAAGAACAAGAAACACTGGCAAAATTTTTCTAAATGACCACAAACTCTCCTTGAACTACCACATCAATTTTTCTTGACATCCATGGCTCTGTGTGGTCCCAAAAATTCAAAAAGCCCATTTGAAGAAGCAAGGAAAGTAAGGAATGCGGCCGATGGAAAAAATGACACAGTAGGAATTAGTGAAACCCCTGTTATTACTACAAACTTGATAGAGGCAACATCTTGTCGATTTGGAAAAAATTAATATTTTATAAGCTTATCGCTATATTTGGCTTTAAACAATTATAAACGCATTGTAAAGAAAATGCATATGAATTGTCACTTAGAAAAATATCCTAAGTAATGTAATAATTAACTATTTAGTGAAAAGACTCTTTCACTTGAAAAAGGATTATATGTGCACCATTAAGAAAATATCATAATTATTGTTTATTTCGTGATATTTATTGTTATTTCATTAATGACACATGTGATCATAGTAACTGAAAAAAAGTAGGCAATGTTAGGGAAGGGAATATTTTATTAAATTTTTTTGAAAGTGACTATCTCTATTTTATTTTTCTAATGATAAACAGATGCATATGAGTTCTATAATAATTTATAGAAAATCATTTAGATAATATCATGAAATAATCAATGCATTAAATCAACAAAAAATTATATAAGAAAATATATACTAGACATGCATAAATTAGGTGTGTAGCAATATAATTTGATGTTTGAAAGATTAAAGAAAAATTGCACTTATGATTTTTACATTGCTTAGAATAAAGTTTTTAGAAAAATAATCAGCATCGCACTTAGGACATAACTAAATGAAAATTGTTCTTTTTGGATAACATTGAAAGTTCGGCAAATAGTCGAACATCGTCGATTAAACCCTAGAATATGAGTAAAATAAAATAAAAATTATTTTCTTGATGAAAACACACGCAATGTTAACATTATTGATTATATTAGCGAGAGTGTCAATATCATGAAATGACCCACGTATGAATCAGTGGCGAAACCTAACCTAAAATATCGAGAATGTTGAAGCAAAAACAACTATGAAATACTTGATAACCTTGAACTATGAGTATCAAGAAATTAAATAATTATCAAAAGTCTATAGGACTTGTTGGACATTGATAAGAATTTGTCTATACAAATTCAAAAGTCTAAACAGACTTGGAAAAGTATTTGAAATTCTACTAAGCGCGGGTTAGGGTAGGGCAGTGCATGAATTGCCTACCATAGGTATAAATGCCCATATTATCTTTTAGGACAGAAATACCAAATTTTTCATAATGATAAAATACAATCCAAATTCTTGAAATAACTTGTGAATCTCGAAAAAGAGTTGCAAGTAGAAGGCGAAACCCTAAGAAGAAGGTGGGACCTTAAAAGAGAAACCCTAGATTTGGGTGGGACTGCTTTCTATGCTAGAAACACTTGTTGCTATTTTTTTAAAATGTATGCATGCATTGATGGTTGCACAGGAAAGATTGATTGTGCTTGTAAATTTGATTGTAAATATATAATTAGAATAATAAGATAAAAGATCACGCTATGCCTCCCCCATGGCTAGACGCAGAAACCCTGCTCCAAGGGAGATTATTTTGTACCATTGCGAGAAGCTTTGGACCTGGGCCTTGATGGCCAAAGGTTGTTGAGCGAGAAATTCGTTAGGAAAGAGGAGGTGGGAGTGCCAAGGGGGCTCTAGCCATAAATCTCTCGATCGCTCTTAGGAACTGCTTGACCCTCACATAAATTAAGATGGGATCCTAGAATCCCCGGTACTAGTGAAGGGATGGAAATCTTGGAGGGTTTCTTTTCTTCTGCATAGATAGAAGGGAAAAATCATTGTAAATAATTTGGCAAAATAATTAATAAATATGTTTTATCAAAAGACTGTTTTCTCTGCCTTTGTGTTGTGCCCTAAAAATTACGCGAAGGGACCTGTGATAACGGGTTAATTAATGAATCTGCTTTTATATGCCATAACTTAATGTGATAGGTAATTAGAAAACTAAAGAAACCATTGGTGGAAAGCAAGTGGGTGAGATCCCTGACGAATCCGTCCTACGAATGGGTGGTCCCAATAAGCTGAAAGCTTCTCTCAAGAGATTGAACGAAACATTAATTAGGAAAATTAGGTAGAGCCGAGCGTTGACTTACCTAGGGTCAAGTCTAAAACCTTGATCACTAATTATCTTAGGGGAAAGATGTGGCGACTGTGCCAGAACTCCATTAAGGTTCCTTGAATCCTAACTAATTACTGGAAAAAGGCCTTGCACTCCATGAACCAAAGGGTAACTATGATCACTCTAGTTGGACAAGAAGCCCTTGTGGGACACCTCCGATGGAGCTAGCTGTTGTATTGAGACCTCAATTGTCAAATTAGGACCCCGAGTTTGTAGGTTGATCCTTGTGGGGACAGTTAATACCTTCCACTATGGTGTGGGCTCTAGGAAACCTAGACGATAGACCTCGTGCATTCCCACGAGTGCCAAGCGAAGCCGTTTAGGATAGTTCCTTGATGGACCACTAAAACGTGATGCCAAGGAATTGTTAGACAAGCACCTGACAATTGGGATCATAGGTTGCTAACTTTACATGCTCTTGAGTGATATTCAAGCCATCATAGAAGGAAATCTATATAGCCTCCAAAGATACATCAAAGAAAAAAATCCATTGAAGTAGTCACTATATAGAAGCATTTTTAAACCTCCATCCTCACCATTCAAGTGTATTTACTAGTACACCTCATAGATGAGGTATCTATAGTAGTCCCAATATAGAATAGGTGGATGTTCTTCCTTGAACTCTTCATGAAGTATCCAAGAGTCACTGGTCTATATTACATGGCTTTAAGGGGATCAAGGTGGTGATATGTGATCCTTATGGCATCTATACGAGGATCCTTAAATTATTGAAGAGTTGGCCCAAGGCTAAGGATAGGAAAAGAGGATGGATAACCCCCTTGTACAAAAAATAAAAAGGTTTTGTATGCTATACCATCCAATTGTGTGAGAAGTGACTGAATTTATAGAAGGTTGGCAAGGTAGGCCTTCATTCAAGGCATCTCATAGAAAATGTACCATGTGTTATCTAGAGCATTTGGAGGCATTACTCACCTTCATGACCCCAAGAGGTTGCATAAAGATATAAGAAGAGCTAAGCAAGAGAGGGTCAATGTAAGCATGGAGGAATGGGAGTTTTCTAGATGTTGCACACTCAATGTAAATAATTGGTGGGGTAGCTTGCTTTCTTACACATTTTAATGTGTAACTAGACATTTTTTCATGATCCATCATCAGTTGTCTATTTTAGTAGATCATATTTTGCATTGTAGTCTTATGGGTGACATTTTTGGGTGGGTTGGTTATAGAAAAAATGACACACATCTAATTGCAATGCAATAGCAAAGTTTGAACAAGAGAGTCTTTGTAGGGATATGGATGCAAACATTATGGTAGCTGAAATGAAGTAGTTTGAGAAGATCCAAGAGATTTTGGGGATTGATTATTGTAGTTTTAACATGTTCATCTTGGATGTCCAATGGTAAAAGTGTTGATGAAGGGCCCAAGTGCAACTATTCAAAGGGGGTGTTCAAGATTTGTAGAAGTGGACTCAATGAAAATTTGGATGGACCTTTGCGATAGCTTTGTGATTCCTAAGCATTGGAAGTAGGTTTGCAAATCTCATTTCCATCCACATGTTTTAGCAAGACTCACTCTAGGCAACTTTATCATATAAACAATTTGGTACATAGGTTATTTTTAATGCTAATCTAATGTGTCTTCTTAACAGGCAGACACTGATCCACTCTCTAGGAGTGGATTAAGACCCTTGGGTTTTTTGAGTCAACTAGTCCCACTCCCGCTCAATGAGGACATTGAGATTTCTCATGGGGGAGGGGGGGGGGGGGAGTGTATGAGGGAGGTCAAGTGCGCAAACAAGCATTGTAACACACTTTCATCTTGCAAACATCCGAATGTTCCTCCCTCCACCCTGGCCTTATGCCTACATAATACAAATATTCTATTTCACTCTCAAATCTTTCTTGCAAGCTATTCTCTTTTCTAGCAAAGTGCCTTCTTGTGAGCAAAGGTGGCGGTTTGACCGTGGGGATCACGATGGCAACTGTGGGTGACAAATGAAAAGTTAGGCAAAGCACTCCATGCACTCCTAATGAGTTACACTTTTAGTACATAGGTTATTTTTAATCCTAATCCATTGGAGGAGCAATTGCACTATGTGCTACAAGTTACTCCACACTCTCATGAGTTCTATGAAGAGCACAACCTAGTGGATACTAACAATCATTCCACTTGGATGGTTGGATCAAATTTTGATGTAGATGAAGAGGTAGAAGCTCCCAATGAACCTAAGTATTCATCATGACAAAGATTAGTAAGCATAGCTTGCTTGTATGGATGAGATGAACACCTTGATGAGGAGGAATTGGAGCTTTATTTAGGTGGAGAAATGCATATAGATCTAGTCTAAGATATTTTTAATGATTTATATCAAGATAAGTAGAGGATAATCTTTAGTTCCCTAAACCATTGTACATTATAGAATTCCAGGAAAGCTATGTACTTAAAGACAATTGTATATTTAAATATAGTGCAAAGGAATAAATTGAGCCCTTACTCTAGAAATTAGGATTAGATATAAAATGTTGGAAATTAGTATTGTGTACATCTTTTTGTGATCATTTGTAACTTCTCTAATCTTCGAGTTCTTCCTCCTCATCTTTTTGAGACTTCTCTTCAAGTATCCATGGAGGATTTTAGTTTCTATCTTTCTTCTATGGCCTCTTCTACTCAAAAGGCTTATCAACCTTGATTCTATGCTTTATTTGGATTCTAGTAAGCACCATACTATTGAATGAAGTAGCCACAATTGCAAGCAGTCATTTAGTGCAAAATGTGCCTAATTTCAAGGCAGATATTCTCTAACACCATTCTTGAGCTAGTTTATTGATCTATTCAGTGCTTTTATAATGGTTCAAAGGAGCTTCTACACTAAGCATTGGAGGACTAGGTGGTAATAGCTCTATTGAGAGGCTTTTTCCACTAGTGACTATTTATGACGAAGGAGGAAGAGAGGTGTTCTAGGAGGAGATTTTGATAGAGCCTTTCCATAAAATGCTTATGCTAGTGGAGGGAATCTAGACATGATGTTTTCACTTGCAAGTGGAACTTTTGATAGGATTTTCTCAAACTTCCATGGATGAAGAACTTTCAAAATAAGTTATGGTCAAAGATTGCATGGAGGTGGTTTAAGTGGAGGATCTTCATATATAGCCTTATCCTCTATTTAATGGAGCTTCATTGGTTCCATTTCTTTTGCAAGAGAATAGTAGCCATTCATTGGATAAACTTTTCACCATCTCAAGCATCAATTGTTGCCATGGCCGGAGGTGTAGAAATAGTTCTCCCTAGTCAATAGGCTTATAAAGCAGGATGCATATGGCTAGATTTTACCTTATCCACATTTGATGATGGTGTCCTCATATTTGTAGACAAGAAATTTAGCAGTGGGAGATTTACAGAAAGCCTTTTGTCCATTGAATTTGTACCTTGTCTTATGGCTTCTGTTAAGCTTATGGAGGATCCATTTCTTATTAATAGAAGCAAAAATCACCTAGTCACTAGTGTTGTTCAATGTTTTGCAAGTGCCATGGTTCTTTGTTTCTAGATGAATGGAAACCTTGGAATAGATGTTGATTTTGCGAGTGTACTCTTTGGGAGGTCTACTAAAATTTTTGTATTTACTTACACAGATGTTGCAGTCTCTTGGTGTTCAATGTTTTGCAAGGGCCATGGCTCTTTTTTTCTATGTGAATAAAAGCCTTGGAATAGATGTTGATTTTGCAAGTGTACTCTTTAGGAGGTCTACTAATTTTTTTGTCTTTACTTTGGAGCCCCAAAAGAAAGACCATGGAAATAGTGTTTCTACTACAAGAAAATCTATATTGTATCATCAACAACCATGTTTTTCATCTTTTATATGATCACAACAAGGAAAAAACACCAAGAACAAGAAATCTTCATGCAACTTCATAGAAACAATTCTCCCACGGTTTGAACTTTAACAAAATTCATCATGCTCTTCATATTCCTCATAGAATTTTTTGATAAACATTGAAAAAAAAAAATAACACTCCACTTTGAATGGAAAGATATCACATATAATTCATCTTCAAAGTTTCCATAGCTTTCTCCCACAATCTCTCATAGGTAGATACATTGTTTGGCATAGAATTGCTATCTCTCTCTCTCTCTCTCTCTCTCTCTCTCTCTCTCTCTCAATAGTACATCATATCCTCACTACAATAATAAATAATTACTCATAATAACCCTTCTTTGGTTGTGGATGCCTCTTCCAAGAGGTGTGTCTGATATGAAAGGTTACCAAAGCCAATGTAGTGACCCTTCATAGCTCATCACTATCACTCCACTCCAGTCTTTTCTTGAGTCTTCAACAGCTACTTCTTCCACTTCCTTGAGATATTTTGAACTTACATTCACCTCTTTCCAAGGTTATAAAACTTTCCCAAATTCACACATAAATTCTACAGAACACTTACATAGGCATACATAACAGAATAGGAACAGGAACAAAGGCTCTACAGAAGCTCAACAGAGGGTTATAGAAGGTCAACAAAAAACATCAAAACCACATAGCTCATACTAAAATCATTCCAAACTATCAAAAACCATTCAATGAGATTTCAAAAACAACCTCAAACTTCATGAATCATTACTTCATGCTTCATATAGAAGAAAAACAGAACACAATGGAAGCTAAATAGAAGCTATCAGAACCAATTAGAACCTACCAGAATATCACAAAGCCTCATATCTCTACTGAAAAACATCATGAGCTTCCACAACATAATCAAACTCATCCAAAACACTCTTAAAAACCTCCAAAACAATCAATCATCATTCAACATACATTAAAAAATCAACCATTCAGTCCCCCTTTAAAAAAAACAAAAATCATCCAAAAAAACCAAGTCATTTTAACATTCAACATATCCCCACACTTAATAAGAGACCATCATTGACCTAAGATAAAGGGAATACAAGTTTATCAAAGAGCTCAACTTGATCTTCCTTAGAATCTTCAATAAACCATCCAACCATGACCCCAACTTATAACATGTATCTCATAAAGAATACAATGAAAAAAAAACCCTTTACCCATTGACATATCTTATAAATAACAACAAATCATGACAAATTCATAAAGGATATAAGAGGTTATGCATCTTTTCTTCTTAACCTTTCCATCCACCATCACCATCACTACAAATCTCCAAAAATATATCTCTTGAACAAATCGAATATTCAACCATCACGAATCAATCACATAAAAATTAGCACAACACAAACACAAAACACCCATCTAAATGGCACCTCCAAAAGAGAGATATATCATTATGAATCATGAAAGATACATCCAGAGATATCGGTGAAGATGATTCCTCTTGAAGGCTTGATGATTACAAAAATGATCCATGGATAAGGATTCATCTACAAAAGTTTTTGGAGGATTCTAGAAAAATTGAAGGCAACACATCCTCTCTAGCAAGACAAGGTATATGGTAGGTAGGCAAAGGGCATGAAAATACAATACATCTAGTTGTTGGGAATCAATGTTCACATTTACATTCATGCATAACTTTGGAATAGCTTTTGGATCATCATGTGAATGCCTATGCATATATGCTAGGTACCAAGCAAAGTGAGCCGTCAATCTCATTGAGTGAAGGATCTGTAGATTGAATCTTGTTGAACAAAATGGAGATAATTTTGATCTGCTTGACTGGCAATCATCCACTCCCTTAGAATTAATGGCCAATTGATTTGAGGTCTAGTAAGAGAATCAATTGAGCTCCATCCTCTTTTTCTAGGAATCTTTTGATTAAACCCTACATATCAACTAACCAACTGAGGGGGCTGAGAAATAGAAGTGGTAGGTGATGGAAGAGGAATGGGTATAAGATGATGAAGAGATGGGTAGGAAAAATCATAAAATGAGGAATGAACTAAATAAGGATTAGTTGAGAATTTAAGCAAATTAGTTAAGAAATGTGTTAATTGCAAGGCAGGAAAAGTGGAAGAAATATGTATAGATGGGAAAGGACAAGATGAAGAAGGGAAAAAGACACGATCTTCAATGAAAGAATAATAAGTAAAGATCATAATTTGAGGGGCACCCTTAGGTTGAAAAGGAGAGGTCAAATATCTATTGAGTTGGATTTATAAAGGGAAAAATAAGCATCATATCTATGGGACATTTGTTGATAATAAGATAAGCTAGAAACTTATGGACCTAAGGTAGATCGTCGATAGTAAGCATCAAAGAAAGAGGAATCAAATGGATGTTGTTTGGAAAGATAGGCTAAAAGATCCACCCTCAGTTGGTTAATGTTTTGCACATGAATAGAGGCTTTATTCTATCTTTGGTTTAGGATCACAGAATCAATCATTGTATGCCATGAAGTGTCAAGGCAATCAGACACTTTGGAGGAATAACACTGAGACATCTCATCTATCAGCAACTCTAAATGTTTGATATACAAGGTATCTTATAAGACCACATCCCCAACATGCCAAGCTAGATCTTCATCATTTGGAATCAATAGATCACCTCTCAAATACATATAAGACATCAACATTGTATCCGAAGTCACAGAGTCTTCAAAAACCATTCGAAATACTTTAGTCAACAAGTCCGAATACCAGGATCCACTCCATCCATCCTCTGAAAGAGGTAGATCCATCGTTGAGAGCCTAATATAGAAGGCCAACTTTTGTAATTGATAGTGCACAAAAAAATGAGTGATCTAGAGGAACATACTCCTTGAACTGCTCAAATGAAGACCATAATAAGTCCATCCTGGTGGATTGAAGTCTTTCCACTTTAGCCTAGAACAAAGGGCATAATGTGGCTTGTCTTTGAAGAACAGTCAAGTCTGTAGGGGAGAAAGAAGGATCTGGATGTACAATAGGACTCTGTGAAGAAGAATGCGATTGAACCAACTGATCGTTAAGTTGCTGAATTTAAATGTTGCTATGTTCTAGGGTGGTGTTCGCTAATTTAAGCTCCTCTGTATGGGCAACTATCAATGCTTGAAGCTCTTGAGATACTTTCAACAATCTCTATCCTTCTCCTCAGTCACATTAACCACTTGGGATGTAGTGTCAAAACCAACTGAGTTTGCAAACTAGAAATTTCCATTTTTTGAGCATCAATGATCTTAGTTTGTTGCTCCATCTGGGTACAAAGATAAAAAAATCTTTCTTGAGTAAAAGATAACTCATCATTTGCTTTAGTTAGCTCTTCTTTGGTCTATTGAACTTCGTCATAGCAAGAAGAATAGTACTACTGGATACAGGCAGTTACCACTAAGAGCTCAATAGAACTCTGGATGTCTTGACATAGAAAGGGAATTGCATCTCCAACTACCAAGTGTTGTACAGAAGGAATGGGAATCTCCAAAGTACCATCACGATGTGCTCTAAAAAGATTCATTGTTGTGAGGAAAGATGGTTGTTGACTGCTATATTGAAAAAGAATGGAGATTGGAGAAACTGGGATGATTCAGCCACTTGTTCAAGGCGTTTCCTCTGAACTACCATAGGAGAGATAGGATCAAGATCCTCAATGACAACATCAGTGTGCTCAATAGGAGGAGGAGCTTCTGGTGGATCAACTACCAAGGTAGGAACTTCCTTTGGAGGGGCAGCATATGCTAAGAAGATAGAAAGGTAGGAACCAAATGTAACATTAGTTACATTACCTCTTGTGGTTCTAACAAAGTGTTGATTCATCTTTGACAAAAGATAGGAACTCCAATCAATAGTTATGTCTTTCAACACCATTCTGGAAGCTGTAAATAACTCCTTTGAAAGGTAATTAGAGGGTGTCTTGGTAGTCATAAACCTATTCTAAAGAAATTGGCATAACTGCTTCCACACAAGATTAGAGATCATGGATACATTGATGCTTGAGGTAGTAATAATCTTCTTGGGGTCTAGTGTCTGCTTCTCCAATAACTTAAGGATATCCTCATTTGAGATAAATTGTCGAGTAGTAGGGAAAGAGTCTCCTCGATAGGGTAAAGACAGAGCATTAGCCAAGCTTTTAGGTGTCAGTTGGATAATTGTTCCTCTTATAGGGCTAGACCTATTACTATAAGAGGCTAGAAACTAATAAAAAATATCAGTATCCTCTAGGATAAGTGACAATGAAAGTGCTATGAACTTGGCTAAGCCTGCTTTGTTGATAAGATCTAAATCCAATAATAAAGAGTAGTCATGAGACACCAACGGAACATACTGAACTAAAGGAGGAGCATGAGGCACCATTCAAATGGATTACACATACACCACACACATAAACAATCACAATGAATGCCTGCAAAACAACAATATAGGAATAAGATATCAATCTGAAGGAGCTAACACAAAATCGATCGACTAACTAACCATCCCAAGCAGTCCACATCTTAGAAAAAATCCTATATGACCTCTATACGCATGCGACCAAAAGATTCATGCAATGCAATATAATTAAACACCCTAAATCCCCGTATCAGGTAGAAAATAAAAATAACAAGACATACCGTATCCCTGACACGTCCATACAACCAAGACAAAAAGAAAAATCTCAAAGTAATCACATTGACATGACACGGGAAATATTAGCCACCATCAACGACAAAAGACACTAGACAAGACTCTACTGTGACCCATCCCCACAAATAGTGTTTATTAAAAAGAAAATGTGCAGTGTAGGGGAATTAAATATAATGAAGGTCTTATTTATTTTAATAAATTTATTATAATGGGTGATATTTTATTAAGTTATAAACCTTTAAAAGAAGATGGTTCTTTTTTATCATTTAGTTAAAAATTATTAAGTGTGAAATGATGCTCTTTATCGTAACTCAAACTTCGGACCTTGACTGGGTCTCTAAATGCAAATTCATTGATTAAAAATTAAGTGTGTGTTTTGCACTTTTTTTTAAGTGCATGCACTTGTGACGATAGGTTCATTTTTAAATATCACATGCCAACCATTCGAGAAGTGAAGAATCGACTTTATGGGTCCAATCAACCCTCTAGCACAATACTCCCAAACCAAGTACATCATTGTTGCCACCAAGTGGTCAAAAGCTTGAGCAACTCGCAAAAATGATGCTAGGACCACGAGCAAGTTTCTATGGAAGCAAGTAATCTCATGGTTGGATTGCTCCATAGAGTTGGTTAGTGACCAAGGCACACACTTCATTGATGAAGTGATTGCTTGTTACCTACCTTTTTCATAATCTATAGAAAGTCCTCTCCATATTATCCTTAAGCCAATGGCCAAGCCAAATCCACAAACAAGATCTTAGTGGGTATTCTAATAAAAGTAATCTCTACCTCACATAGCGACTAGGACAACAAGCTCATGGGCAACTTTATGGGCATATAAAATGGCCTAGAAAATAACAGTAGGACAGACTCCATTCAAATCAACCTATGGAATCAAAGCTATTTTACTAGTGGAATTATTTGTTCCAAGCTTGAGAATAGGAGCCTAAGAGAGATGGGAGGGCCAAGAAGCATGGACAAATCAATTAGTAGAGCTCGAATGTCTATCTGAGACTCATCTCATTACAAATCATGCTCTAATCTACGAAAAGGTACAATAAAAGAGTTGGTTTAACAAACATGTCAAATAATGAGGCTTTGGGTGAGAAGACCTAGTCTTGCTATACTCTGTCAATGGAGAAGAAAAAAAAAATGAAGTTTAGAGGATTGGGACCTTTTGGTAATATTAGTAGAATGGGAAATGTGGAACTTGAAACCCGAGAAGGAGAGGACATAGGTTTCTTCAATGGAATTCACATTAGAAAGTATTAGCATCTGCCACATCCACTTCATGAACCTCTGATGATAGAACCATTAACAAATGTGTGGGTTGCAACCATCATTGAACTCGAGGAGGTAGATGAGGCAGTGGTAGCACCATCCGACTTGCAAATCACCGTAATCTCCCAAAAGGCATACACCCTTGATGCGCTAATTGATGAGGGAGCTAATGCAAATATCTTAATGAATGAACAATGGACTGCTATGGGTCAACCTCAATTACAACCAACCAATGAAAAACTTAATATGTTTGGGGGGTAGTCTTATCCACTCTTTGGGAAATGTAAACTAATGGTTTCTATCAAGAATGAGAGCCTACCCATCATCTCTTAAATGCTACCTAACAAAGAGAGTGTCAGTAAGGAATCATTGCTTAGGCATGTGTTTGAAAACCAAGCTCATTGTAATGTTGATTACGCGTTGCAGCGTATCCACTTTTCCATCGATAATGTTAGAATAGTAATGGATTTTTAGTAAGGGCACCACAGTTGTCCCAAAGCTTGTAGTGCCATTGGTAGCCAAACCTAGTATCAACCCTAAGGAGGGGGATAGTTCATCACAATGTCTTTCCATCATAACTTCAAAGCTGCATCTAGAAACTACACCCAAAGCTATGACCCAAACACTCAAGTGGGTCCTCAAGCATAGGTCACAGTCTCACAAATGCCAATCATCGAAAAGGCATAGTTTTTGTGTCTCAAAATCTAGGCAGAAATGGTAGAGTTGGGCTCCTATAGTTCACACGTGACTAAGTAGTGCTAGGTTCCAAAATCCCTACTATGAGCCCAAGGATACTATGAGGGTGTAGCACCTTGTTGTGGTTGCCTAAACTCTTAAGTGCTATGTATGATCCTCAATCTCATGCCCCAAAAACCAAGCTTCAGATAGATCAATTGAAATAGGAAGGAGAAAATCCAAAAGAAAGGATGCTCAATGCTTGAGTGCTCAAATGGTCTATTGACCCAAAGCTCAACTAAGAGTCCATGAGCAACCACTTTTGAGTAAGCCCCTGTCTAATTACTTTAAGGTGATTACCATTGCAAAACACAATGACACAATGTCAATCAAACTCCAAACCTCTCAAAGCAAGCTTGCTACACCCACTGAGAATCCTCAAGTGGAAGTACCACACATCAGCTTGTCATGTTCAACTAAACCCAAAAACCACCAATGAGTTAGGCCATCGTAGTCATGTGGATCCATTCTTGAAGTAGCCTTCCAACCTAGCCATGGACACAAGGGATGACTTGGTTATGTGCATCCGATGACTAGACTCAACTTTCATGTTGTTTGCTAGAAGTTACAAATGTTTAGACCCATGCCTACTTGACAAGCCTAAAGGATTTTCATCCTTTCCAAGGGGGAGGGGATAAAAGTAAAAATGGATGAAAACTCAAAATAAAAATTGAATTTTAAAGGAAAAATGAATGTGTAAAAATGTGTGGATAATCATTGATGTGAGAATTCTCATTTTACGGGTTATATCCTTCATTGTCGGACACTAATCTTTATAATCCCTTTACCTTCAATGCAAGAGATGCCCTTTGAAGAGAACTAGTTATGGGCTATTGTGTGGAAATAGGGACTTAAATGATAGGACAACATGATAAAGCCAACATGCTCCCCTTCTCGTAGGAGGAGCACATGAGATATGGAATAGCCTTGGAGATAGGAGCATTCAACCAATTAAAATATCGCCACATCCACAATCTAGAAGAAGTGGTGACATCCGAAGAGATAGTGGCGTAGATGATAGAACAATGTAATCTTGCCAAGTACCTGGAGGGAGTGGTGACATCCAAAGAGGTAGTAGCACATATGATAGAATGATGTAACCTTTCTAAGTAGGAGTAGGTGAGGGCAAGACATCAACCACATCAAATATACAGAATTCCAAGAACTTTTGATATCCAAAAGAGCAATGGCATGGTAACCATTAAGTAAGGAGAGACCTCCAAAAGGGTGAAAGTTACCCTTAGTCCAAAAATTGTGGAGAAGGCCCTAGGATTAGCAGATGAGCTAGAGAAGAAGCCAAAGAGGAACATATATGGGATGATGGGGATGGACAAAAAGAATGTCTACACAAATGATGGGATCAATCTAGCTGACATTCCTAAACCCACCATCCGACTATAGGAAAAAATGGTCCATGCTCTCTTTTCAAGCCAGAGATATAATGCTCTCATGAATAGAATAGGCATACCATTGTTGTAGAGCCCTATAGAAAATGCCCTAGATGAGGTAAATTGGAATGCCTACATTTGGAAGATAATCTAGGCATTGGAAAAGGTACTAGCCATAGCACCAAGGGCAATAGGAGGGGATTCTTTGACTACTACCATAGCGGAGTCACAGAAGAAAAAACCTACTTCCAAGGCTTCAACTATAGGATTTGGAGGAGTACTAATAGCTATCATTCAACAAGCTCTGGGGGAGGCGAAAAGAGTAGTAGAAGAGACCCCAAAGCCATCGCCTATCCTAGAGGAGCATCTTTCCCCTACCCTAGCAAGCCCGACTATCTCACTTTCAATAGGAGAATAGGGGGAGGACAAATTCCACAAGAAACAATAGGATAATACAAAAATAGCTATTAATGAAAAGGAGACTGATAGTGTAACATTTTGGTCATTAAAATAGCCTCCTCATGCCTACCCACTTCTTGGCACATGAACCCCGATCTCAAAGGAAAAATTTTATTTAAAATGAACGCAAAAATTTTTTGCCTCTCTCTCTCCCCGTCAACTGGATAAGAGAGAGAGTGTGTGTGAGAAAATGGGTGCACCACCTGTGTGGGAGCGGGAGCCATGTGGCCCCTCCCCAAAGGCCTCCCCCCTCCCCATGGTAGCCAAGTGGGGGGACAGCATGGCTGCCCACCCCTCCACCTCACATATAGCCTCCCCCTCCTCACCTTATAAAGGCTCCCCCCTAGTCGTCCGCAGGTAGCGGCAGCCCCCCTCGTCTCCTCGGAACACAGTGTGCCCCCTGGCCATGACATCAGCCCCCCCCCCCCCCCCGATGAACAGAGAGAAGAGAGAGAGAGAGAGAGAGAGAGAGAGAGAGAGAGAGAGAGAGAGAGAGAGAGAGAGAGAGAGAGAGAGAGAGAGAGAGAGAGAGAGAGAGAGAGAGAGAGAGAAGAGAAGAAGAAGAAGAAGAAGAAGAAGAAGAAGAAGAAGAAGAAGAAGAAGAAGAAGAAGAAGAAGAAGAAGAGGAAGGGAGACAAAGAAGGAGAAGAAGAGGGAGAGAGAGAAGGAGAAAAGAGGGGAAGAAGAGGAAGAGAGAAGGAAAAGAAGAGAGAGAAGAGAAGAAGAAGAAGAAGAAGAGGAGGGGAGAGAAAGAAGGAGAAGAAGAGGGAGAGAGGAGAAGAAGAAGGAGAAGAGAAGAAGAGAGAGAGAGGAGAAGAAGAAGAAGAAGAGAGAGAGAGAGAAGGGGAAGAAGAAGAAGAGGGAGAAGAAGAGGGAGAGAGAGAAGGAGAAGAAGAGGAAGGGAGAGAGAGAAGAAGAAGAGGAAGAGGAAGGGAGAGAAAGAAGGAGAAGAAGAGGAAGGGAGAGAAAGAAGGAGAAGAAGAGGGAGAGAGAGAAGGAGAAAGGAGGAGAAGAAGAGGAAGAGAGAGGAGAAGAAGAAGAAGAAGAAGGAGAGGGATAGAGAGAAGTGGAAGATAATTAGGGGAGGATATAGGGAGAGTGAGAGAGAAAGAGAGAGGAAGAGAAGACTATGAGATGGAGAGGGTGAGATAGAAGGAAAACAAATTAGGGAGAGGGTAAAAGAAGAAGGAAAGTTATGCATGTTGAAGTCACATTGTTTGGCCTTAGATTCCTTGTGAACCCGCGTACCCCTTCCTTCTGCCAATGCAAGAGCGGTCGATTTACCTCAAGGGTTGCAAGACCAAGAATACTCAAGGATGGCACCCAAGAGATGAGTTACAAGGAGCACAAGTGTTGAAGTTGCAAACGGAGCTAGGAACATATCCAATGCAAGCGGAGATATGAATACCACCAACCCTCCAGCAACTATAGCTCATATCCAGGTTGTACCAATATTTAGATTCTTCTCACGCATCTTGAATTCTTAAATAGAGGTAGAATTGCATGTATTCGCCATTAAAGTGCTTAAGATGGGTTGATCTTCTACCCTAAATAGGTAGCCATGATTAATAAAGGTCAATGTGAAATCACATGGATCATTAAAAGATATAGAAGATAACCGTTAAGGTTGTTCCTTGAGCAACCCTAGATCCCAAGGGGGAGAGTAAACCCTAGGGAGGCAGCATATCATGACTGAAAATGATTTAAGTAGGGATAAGCTAAGTTCCAATGCAACGGTGGCTTAAGGGACTTGTTGAGATGGTTTACCATTGATGTTTCTAATGAGGGTTGACCTTGTTTGAGATGGAAAAGAGGTTAGTAAGCATAGTGGTTACTTACTGGATTAGGAAAGGATGTTTTCCTAGTTAAAGGATGTTAGGCTAGTTGTTTCAGCTTGTTTGTTTCCGAAAGGATACTTAAGGATTGGTTGTGGTTTTGGATGAATATCCAAGTGATTATATTTTCATGGTGGGAACTGTAAGGATAAATTTTTAGGCTAGTTAAAGGATGTTAGGCTAGTTGTTTCAGCTTTTTTGTTTCAAAGGATACTTAAGGATTGGTTGTGGTTTTGGATGAATATCCAAGTGATTATATTTTCATGGCGGGAACTGTAAGGATAATTTGCCATGGGAACAAAAGGGATGTTTTCCCTAGTAAATGTTATTAGGCTAGTTGCTTCAACTGTGGATAATTTCCTAAAGGGATAATTAAGGAAGGATGGCGCTACCTACCCCCGCGAACCGCCAAACCCTGACCAAGGGGGTTATGAATCCGCATCCAAAATGTGGACTGAACCCACTGCGAGAGGTCTCTTCGTGGAAATTACTTGGCGTGTAGGAGGATGCTTGGGTGCCAGGGGGGCTCTGGCCATAAATCCCAATACCTCTGGACCCTACACAAGTGTTCCACGTGACTCGAGACGGGATCTCGAGGCCTTGATACTAGTTACAAGCCATAATCTTGTTAGGATAAACCTTCGGGTTTTTAGGATACGAAAGGATTATTTTTGCGGAGGCAGAAAGGGACACTTAATTCTCTTGTATGGGCGGGAGACAAACATTAATCTGAAGATAAGTTAAGGAACTTTTTGATATTGTTTTATCTTGTCTTTGTGTCCATGCGCTAAATTACATAAAGGAACTTGTGATTAACGGGTTAATTAATGAAGCTGCTTTTATATGTCAAATATAATGTGCTATAGGTAATTAGATAACTAAAACAACCCTCGAGGAAAGCATGGTGGATGTGACCCTGATGGGTCCATCCTACGGCAGGGTGGTCTCGGTTAGTCGAGAATTTTCCTCAAAGGAAATGTTAACGAGAAATGTTAGGAAAAGTCGGACGATGACCTTAGACAATGTTGGTTAGGACCCTGATTCATACCGTTTTAGGGGAACGGAATGGGACTATGCCCTACGGGCAGAGAGGTCGAGCCACTCATCCCTCTCTTTTCCCATTCTCTTTGAACCAAGTGCGGTATGAGTTTGCTTTGGTCTAGTTGTATTTGCACAAAGTAGAGCAGTTGTAGACTGACACTAGAAGGTTGTTAGGAAGACCCCACTACGAGGAACCCTCGGACTTCAAGTCAATCCTAGTGGGAATGGTTGGATACTTCTGTTGCGAGGCAGACTCGAGAGACCCTAGTTGGCAAACCCCGTGTCATTCCTTGGGAGTGCTGGGTGGCGTCTTCTAGATATATCTCTCAATGGACTGGTAAGACATATCCTGCAATTTGAGGAGCGGGCACATTACAGATCGACCCTCTAAAAATAGTGAGAAACCTCGTGCAAGAGGACAGCCAGCGCTGAGCAGCAAGGTTCCAAGTTGTTGAGCCAAGGGAAAATAAAAAAGATCACTCTTAAAATCCCCATGAGAAAAACTTGATCCACCTTTGAAGAAAATAGAGAGCTGTTGTTGCGAAGCGGAACACGTGGCAAATCTAGCAAATCAAATCTAAATCATAAACAAAGAATTTAGTGAAAAAAAACTAATAAATCAAACATCTCAACTATTGAATACAAACAACATTATAATACATAAGAGGATTTGAATAACTCAATAGATTGAGAAAGACAAGAGAAAAACACACGATTGGGCCCAACCTTCCCCATGAAAAAAGCCATGGTTTGCCATCCTTAATTATAAATTATAGTTTTACATGGATATTTACATACATATCTTACAAATAATTACAAAGAAAGTACAAATATCAATTGAAATACAAAGTTTTAAGAGTCAAGAGATATCCTGTAACATGCTGCTGCAGTTGCTACCGAAAATTCTGCGCTCTAAATCTTGACATTTTGACATCACCATTGCATTAGGGGCGTGTCAAAACCCCCAAAATGACTCTTGAAGCTTTGAATTCCGATTCTGGATGAGGGAGAGATGAAAAAACTAAGTTTTCACCATGTTCTTCTGTTTTGCGCGCGATCCTGTTACTTTTTATAAAGAAAGCTAGAAAATCCTTCTAAACTTCACCACATTAAAAAAATAACAAGTATTCCATAAAGAAAGCTTATTTCAATAAAAGCATATCTTAAATCTCATATTCTAAAATAATCTATATAAATAAATAAATAGTAATAATGACAATGATCTAATTATTATTATTAGAAGTTTAAAAGTATAAGTTACAAATAGAGTAATAATTTTAATAATGAAATTTACGCTTGGACTTACGCTAATACCCAATGCTACCCAAAGCCACCGCTGCCTGCTCTACAGATCAACTGGAGCATTCACAATTGTTTATAAATAAAATAAATAAACAATAGTGAATACCTCACAGTCTTCAACTACAAAATAAATAAATAGGTAAGAACTCTGTCCTAACCTTAATTTGATACGAGTGCACTCTAAACTCATAAGCATCCATTAATTTAAATACATTCTTGCTTATGAGTTTAGAGTACACTCCACAGCGGGTGATTTCGCTTATGAGTTTAGAGTGCACTCCCCTGTCAACTTCTGGCACAAGGAATCCACCTTGTATACAAGCCCTGACAAATAAATATAGTTTTACGGAATCCACTGCAAAACCTCACGGAACCGTGGAATGAAAGACTCACAGAATCCACCATAGAATATGCCTCCTGGCATCAACTGCAAAGGATGGAGGAGGAATTGAAAAGGCCTGAAGAAAAGTGTAGGAAGAAACAAGAAGAGGAGCAAGAACAACTGAGGCAACAATAGGAGGAGATTGCCCTGGCCATTTGGAGATCAGTGGAGTAACCCTCCCGATCTCAAGAATTGGCAATGATAAGCCTAGCACGAGATGATGTACCAAGCATGAGCACAACACCTAAAGAGGTAGGATCAAGATCATTGTGGTGGAAGGCAAGTGTAAAGCCCCTCTATGTGCAACCCGATAAGTCAAGGTCACCCCTACAATCACCCTGACACAAGGAGTGTTAACCACCTCAATGCCTTTAACTATACACAATACTAAACATCGTGACAAATTGGTAAAAAAGCTTCAAAGCCAACCCAACAAAGATAACAAATGAGAAAAAGCCTGCACTTGATGTAGAACTAGAAGAGGAGAAGATTGCCTTTGCAACCTATAGGGTGGAAAAAAAAAGGGTGATGATTATCTTCAATAGGAAAATGATTGCATTGAAAGAGGCCTTAAAGGAAAGACAGGGAGAGGAAAGCTTGAAAGATTTGTATGATGAGAAAAAATATAATTTCATGTCCCTAAAAGAAATGTGCACTTTCACCTCCAAGAAAAATAGACACCTCGAACTGGAAAAGGAGGAGTTAAAGAAGCAAGGAAAGAGCTGCAGGCAGCAAGGACCAAACAGATGAGGAGACCACGAAGAAACTAGCAAAATTGCACAACCAACTTCAAGTAGCTCTCCATGAGCAAGCCATACTGAGGGAACATGTAGAATGCAAAACAAGGAGCAACAACAAATACACACATTGTGGTAGGAACAAGTGCAAGTGATCACCATCCTAGCTTGGTACCAAAATCAAGGGCTAGAGCATATGAAAGATAAAGTAGAGGAATGGGAAGCCAAGAATGAAGATATAGTCAATGACTTAGCTTATAAGTTGGCCTATTCTAAGATTGAATATCTCTTGGCGGAAAGCAAAGTTGCAGCTACTATCGATATAGGAATATTGGAGCAATAGAGCACATTTTTTAGCACAACGCTAAACGTCATGGAGTTAGGTGGGGAATAAACACTAGAAGAAGTAAAAAGAAAACTAGAACTTGCAATGAGGGCACAACAACATGGACTCCATGCCAAGGCACCCAAGCCTAGCAACAACTTGGGAGTAGAGAAGTAACAAGCCCATCTAATCTCAGCTGGCTTAACCTTACATGAACTCATCTTGTAGGGCTTGGTGGGCTAGAGTAGCAAGTGCAACCACCTCAACAAGAGGCAATGGAGTTGATTCAAGAAGAGGGGCTTGATTTTGAACAAGACCAACAATAGGAAGAACAAGTGTAGGAACCAAGCCCCCCTCTACAAGCAGTATCAAGTACACCCAGTCCAGTAAGGGGAGGAAGTTGTGCGACCTAAATGGATGGTGAAAATGAGGCACAAACACAGAGAACAGGTGGAACACACTTGTAGGAAGCTCCAACCTGACACTGCAAGTTCCATAAGTGGTCATCCCTCAAAGTAAGGAGTGTAACCCTATCAACTAGGGCCATAAACTTGTAGTGTGGGAGCAATGGAAAAATCATGGCTACCCCTTTGAGTTCTCCTTCACCTTCCCTCATACATTGGATAGGGTGCTATCTCCAAGGGTGGTGGAGGATATCATTAAGCTTTTAGCAAGGCTAGGAAGAAGATGGCAAATGAATGAGACACCCCATGAGGTGGTAGAAAAAACCTTCAGATTATTGGGAAGATAAGGTGGTGGAGATATCGGGTGGAGGGATATGAGGCTCAGCTTAGGTGGTACAAAAACATCTACGACTCTAACTTAGAGGCTTGGATGGCTTTCTGTAGCACCTTATCACATGAACAAGATGATCCTACCTACATGCCCTATTTGAGAAGGATTGGGGTTGACTTCAATTGGGAGGTGCATGATACATATGACTTCCCTTTGATCTACAATGTAAATGTCCCAACCCCTAAAGAAAGCATGATCTTCATCGAAAGAGACCTCCACCCATCCATAGCAAGTTTTCTCAAAGACTTCTCTTCATGCCTCAATCCACAACCTTCATCACCACATGTAACTATCATTGTCCATTGTGCATATTATTAAAACAAAAACCTAATCTCTAGAGAAAGAGTGGTTGCCACCCCTCTTTTTTTATATCAATGTTGGGATAGATAGATGTGCAATGGTGCACCTCATGATGAGAGCCACCCTCTTGCTAGTATTTTTGTATGAACCTCTTAGTAAACATGATTGATAGTAGATTTACTAGGTGTAACCACCTATTTTTGTCATCTACTTCACTCAATGTAAGAGGTAACTTAAAGGGGTATCTACAGAGCAGGGCCTTCCTTAGGAAAGCCTTCAAGTGGCCACACAGCCTAGCCCTTGCTCTTGAATTAGATGCTTCTTAGTGTGCTCCCTTTATAATTTTAAAAAAATGGAGAAAAGAAAATAAAAGAGGAAAAAGAAAAAGAAAAGAAAAGAAAAAGGACAAGAAGGCAAGAAGTGGAAAGAAAAGAAACACAACAATGAAATTAGCCCATCTATACTCTACAAGCATGACAAGCACTACACCTAGGGACCACCCTAGCCCCTCCCCTACATCACAACTTAGGGCATATCAAGGGCAAGACATGATTAATAGACTTGTCTTTTTGAGCCACACATAGAACCTCCATTTGCACGAACTGGGTCCTCAAGTGTAGAACAACACCTTAGGCTTGTCAACCCATATTCTAATTCCACCGTCACTTGCACAGTAGTGCACTGCATGGTAAGATAGACATGATCGTCTAGGGAGTGCACTCTTTTTCTTTTTCAAGGACATTGTACAACATTATGGCAAACCAACACCTACAAAGGCCTTCTTTGACCAATCATCTATATTTGCCCATCGGCAACCTCCCAAATTCACTTCATAGAGCATGCCTAACATGACCCACCTCCCCAACAATCCCAATAACCATTCTTCATCAACCCTCTACAAACTTAGTATGTACCATCACGTACCATGGGACTAGCATCCAACTAGGAGGGGGTAATGTTACACCCTTGAAAGTCCAAGATAAAGAAGCCAAAATATCGAAAATGGAGGACAGTCCCAAGGCGAGAGAATACGGAAGAGAAAGACACACTCAAATTTTTTTGAAGACATGAAGTGCACGAAAAAGCCTCAAATGTAAAAGAAAGCTCACAATATTAAGTACACCATGATATGATGGCAAGAAAAGTTAGGGCAAGATGCAATTAATTTTGTTAAAGAGTGCTAGGCTCTCTCCCATGCAAATTGCAAAGAATGAGAGGTGCAGGTTAAGACCTATGCTAATAGGAAGGAGAAAAATGTAGAGTAGAGGAATGGGGACCAAAATGGGGATGGCCACCCAAGGAAGGGATAAGAGCATGTGTATAAGTAAAGAAATGAAAAAAGGAGCTCATTCTTACGTGTGGCCAAACTTGCTCTTCTCCTCTCTTCATCATCTTCTTCTTCTCTTTCCCCTTCTTGCACGCATGGCTATGGAGGTCAAAGCTCAAAGCTTGGAGATGGATTTTGCTTGAGGTCACACCTTGAATTGTGAAGCCATCGGCAAATTCATGGGAGGAGGTACTTGATCAGATTCAAAGGTAATCTCACTACATTGGTATGTGGAAGAGTGCACATGGCTATGTGAGAGGTAGCCATAGCTCTTGGCATGAAATGATTGAAACAATAAGCAATCCATGGGTCTTGTGGTTTGATTGCAATGCTTTGGCTCTATAATGCCATCCATTCCAAAGCCTTATCATTAAGATGCTATATAGCCATAGTAGGGGGTACCCTCCCTCTCCTAGTGATTAATGCTTCATTATCTCTCATTGATTCATCAAGCAATCCACGTGTTTGGATTACATGCAAGGGAGGGGGGACCGATTGTTTGTGGTGTTGGGGCTAGCAATGCTTACAAGGGAAGATGGAATGTTAGCTTTGGTGGTAGTTTTGGTCGTTTTGGTGGCATGAAGAATTGATGTGGTGGAGGCAATTGATGTTGCTAGTGTGATTTGGAGATGGGGATCAATAGTGAAAATGTAAGGTTAAATTTTTTGCCTTAATAAATTTTCTTTTTAATAAATTTCCCCCTCTCAAGTCCCCATTCATGCAAGGTGAGGGAAGGATATTACACATTGGATGCACAATAGAATGAAGTTAAAAGTGTTGTCATATACACTCCCAAATCCATTGAGCATCAATCAATCCAAGGATCTGATTAAGTTCTTGTTCTTAATTACTAACACATCCAAATCCATAAACACTATAATTAATATTTCCCAACCTAAAGCATTTCTCAATGGCTATGACTAAAGCAATCAACTCCATTAAAGAGCAAACCCTTAAGTGCTTCAAGAAAACAAAATACAAATGCTAATTTTGAAAGTATGATCAACCCAAGAATTGCTCCTCTCAAGAAAAATATTTAGCACACTTAAAACCTTAATTAATCAAGAAGTTCTAATGGACATGGCGGAAGAGGATGTGCAAAACAAGAATCTAGGGTAATTAATATTTAATTAATTATTTTATTTATATAATTTAATTAATTAAAAATATAACTATATGATTAATTTAATTTAACTACTTATTTTAATGAGTTGAACTTATATATTCCTTTTAAATAATTTGACTTTTTTCATAAAGTGTTAAATAACCTCTAACACAAAAAATAAACCATAAGCCATTTTGAATTTTTCAATTTCAATGAACCTTGCAAGTTTCATGTTAATTTAATCTAGATACTTGAACTCAAGTGCTTGCAAGGCTTGTGGCAACATGAGGATTTCATGGGTATATAAACATAGTTTTTAAATAAAAAGGCTTTGAATATTTAATCTTTTGATTAAAAAGTCATTTCAATTAAAATATAAGCAATATTCGATTGTTTCTTCAAATGTTGACATATCATCAAATAATATCCTCAAATTTTTGGGGCTAATGTGAAATTTGGCTATTAGCATTAAAAATGCTTTTTGAATCATGTAAAATGCAACCTAGCCTCATATCCCACCCTTTATCTCCTCTCAACTAGTATTTGAGCTACATTAAGGGAGCTTGTGCAAGTTGGAGTGAGAAATGTGAGGAGTAAAACTTTATTACATATTTTAAAAATCCCTTCATTGGAGCCCATATGATATGTTTACATGTTTATGAGTGATCACACTCCCATTACTACATCTAAATTTTTGGGATTAATGAGAAACTTGATTGTTATTCACATAAAAAATACTTTTCGAATAAGAAAAATGTAACCTAGCCAATTACTTAACCATTGCTTTTCTATCAACTAGTATCCTAGTGACATTCAAAGAATTTGTACTTAGAGTGCGAAGTGGGAGGAGTGAAGCTTCATCGTGTATTTAAAATGTTCTTCATTTAAGAATTCTCACCTTCCTCCCTTCTCCCCACACCCCCAATGTAGGGTAAAAAATCTCTCTTGCACTTAATCTAAGAGGAAGACCAAACACAAAACCCTCATGAGAGAGGCAAATCAAGGAGTAAGCCTCATAGCAAGAAGGATGTGGAATGCTTCTTTTCCAAGAAGAAAAGATATATAAAGAAGGTTTGTTATAAATGGAAGAACAAGAAAAAGAGCAAAAAGTAATGTCATGCTCTACAAGCTTGACTTGGGAATATTGGATATACTCTTATTATTTCAAGAGATTTCATGGACACAAAATCCATAACTAGCTCTCAACAAGCCTACTCACATCACAAATCCATATGAGATGGGAGAACATGCTTAACTATACTTACCTTCAATGGAGTCCACATATTGGCTCACCTTATTCTCAATGCAAGTGCATGATCTATTTCCTTTGATCTCTCTATGATGGTGGAGAGGAGATCTCCGCCATGAGCTCAAGGAGACGAAGGAAAGAAGAAGGCTTGTTGTTCCACATACCTCACCCTCTCGCAAGATCTTGACTCGCACACTTTCACTTATAAAGGCGTGGAAAATAGAATATAGTATACCGAGAGCTTCACACACACACGCACACACACACACACACACACACTCTCTCTCTCTCTCTCTCTCTCTCTCTCTCTCTCTCTCTCTCTCTCTCTCTCTCTCTCTCTCTCTCTCTCTCTCTCTCTCTCTCTCTCTCTCTCTCTCTCTCTCTCTCTCTCTCTCTCTCTCTCTCTCTCTCTCTCTCTCTCTCTCTCTCTCTCTCTCTCTCTCTCAAGCTCTCACACTCCTTATCCTTACAAACACGTTGCAAGAAATCAAGAGAGCAAAGTTTGCATACACATGAAACACTTCTACCATTGGCTCCTATTCCATGCATTTAGACCTTAGTGTTAACAAACAATCTAACCAATAAAAACTATAAGGTCAAGGTGCCATGTGATTTTTACAATTTGCAAAGGAGGGAGCCTAGCTCCCAACAAAATAATATAATTGATTCTACACAATCATTTCTAAAATAATAGAACAAATTCTAAAAATTTGTTTCTTTTTCCAAAAGATCCTTTTCTCATGTTTCTCTTTGCAAGTAACATTATCTTTCCTCTTAGATAAGTGCTAATCCCATGGCATTTGCACAAAGCTATCATGCTGCTTGCTCATGAGAAGCATTGGGATGTTTGAATATGGATCTTGGTAGAGAAAGAAAGGATGGTGAGTTGATTAGTAAGCTCAAAGTGGTCATGTTGAAGAGCCCAATACTTAAAAAGGCCCTCTTGAAGAGGGAATAAGTAATGGTTGGTCGATGCCTAAGTGATCATGATGCTTGTGGGCCACTGATGCTAATGGATCCTGAGGGCTCTATCATACCTACTAGTCACTTTTGCTCTACCTTCAAGGTATATCTACCTTACTTGTGCAGTACGTTGTGCACATGCAAATGCAACAGAGAGTTGGATCAAATTCCAAGTAAACATGGAATATTGTCTCACACTTCAGGACCTAGTAGGGTGATAGGTCATTTGAGCAAGCCTGGGATGACCTACCCTTGATGTGCACTAAGAATATGATGTGGGGGAGTAGGCTAGGGTGTGCCCTAGGCCCATTAAGGGTACAAGGTGCTTTTCTACTTTTATTATTTTATTTTTTGTTTTCTTTTTCTTCCTTTTTTATAGTAAATCAAGTAATTACAAGTGACTAAGTGAAAAAGGCCACATCACTTAGGGAGCAACCCAAGTGTGCCCTAAAGATACCCCTTATGCTAAGAATATATTCTTTAACTAATTCTTGTAGGTGCAATGATGACTCTAGGTAGAAGGGATGAGTGTGCATGGCAAACATACTGTCCACCATGTCTTCTAGTAATAATTAAGTGTCCAAAAGCAAGGGTTGCTCTGACATTGGGAATCTTTGAGAATTTATTCCTACCATATTTAGTCACATAGTACTCCTTGCCATGCCACCATGGGTAGGGGTAATAGAGCATATCTGCTCATTCTTCTTCTTATGCATAACAAAGGGCTTCCCAAACCTTCTTGTTATTTTCTAGAATAGGATAGCACCATTATCATAAACTTGGCCATGCTTCTTTGTGCTTCATTTATATCTTCCCTTGCTTCCTTGAGCTCTATAGGATTTCTAATGGGCCATGACATCTATGGGATATATCCACTTCAATATAATATTTTTAGTTGCTCAAATGAGAAATCATACCATGTGTATGGGAAGTGACCTTTTCAACATGATTTTTACATTAACTTTAAAATAAAATACCATAGTAGCATTGGATTCTTTCTCATCTCTACATAGTCTACTTTGGATTCTCTTTCTCCTCTTGTGGTAGAAACTTAGGGGGAATGTGATGTTTTATTACATTCTTCAAATGAACTCTCAATGTTAACATCATAGTTATAATGCCTCCTTTTGCTCTAAGTCTTCCTCCTCTTCTATACAATGCTCTTTTGACTCCCCTATGTCAAATGATGGTGGTTCTAGCATGTCAATAGGGGGCATCATGAAAATTAGTAGCTCTAGAATCATGGGAGAGGCTGACAAGGTGTGTCGGGTTGTATATCCCTTCTCCCTTAAAGTGGCAAAGTAGATCTTCCTTGGTCTATTCCTCATTTTTCCTTGATTTTCTCCATGCTTTCCAAGGTGTTTGAGATCAACCCCAATTAAGCTTTGAGTTTTTTCAGGCCATCTATATGTGGGATATTGGCCATCAATGCTACTTCTTTAAGGAGTTCCTACTACTTCACCATGAGAAACTTGTATGTTTCTAATTGCACCTTGTGTTAGATTTTACTAAGCTACACCTAGATAATTGGAGAGCTTTGTTAGGGTTTTCTCAAATAGTCTTTATGTTTCATCATCCACCTTGCCAATAACTCCTATCAAGCTAGTAGAGATTTCTTCTTATAATCCAACATATGTTGCATTTCACTAGCCCTATTATGTGCCTACTATTACTCTATTGTCTATTTTTCCTATGATTTTGTTTTAGCTCTTTCTTGAGTTAACTCAAGGTAAGTCTCTATCCATTTCTAATTCATGTAAAGTATCTGCTTGCACAAGTTTTATATGTATTCCTCCTTGAATTTGATTGCTTCATCTTTTTATTGGAGCTCCAATTTTTTCTCCTACAACTCTAAGTCCTTTTCCTTAATTTGAGTTTGAAGGTTTTGCACTTGGCCTTCAGATGCAACCAAAAACTTCATGTAAGCTTCTTGAGTTTGATCTATTCTTTTCTATAGATCCTACCTTGCTCTTATGGTTTCAACTTTATCTCTTCTAAGCTCCTCACACAATCGTTCCAAAATCTCTTGCCTTCTTTTTTGCACTTTTATCTCCTACAAGTGGTGACATGGGTGCTTTGGAAGGATTCTTCTGGTTGTGCTTTGTTTTCGTTCTTAACTTATGGCTATGGTCTCTTTTGCCTTTGTGGGCTCATCAAGTTTTTCCTTTATACTCCAAACCAAGTCATTATCTTAGAAAGAGTTTTTCACTTAGATGATAGTGACTCTTTTGATACTTTTTCCTTCCCCTTGTATGTTTCTCCTTTTGCTTCCAATATCCATGCTAGCTTATGAGAGATTGATTCATCCTTCTTATGTAAGACCTCCTCAAGGAAAGCCCCAATTTCTTTATCATATTCTTCTTGGCTCTAATTCATTCAGATCTCTAGTTTTTTTCACTCTTTCCATGATCTCTTCTTTTTGCAAATGTGATAATCATTTGCTACTCTTCCATTTCTCCTTCATTTGAATCTCTTGATGATGATCATGAGCTAAGACCAATCTCTCTGCTTTGCTTCTTCTTTTATTTTTCTAGACCATCAACACAGTTAGATTTTCAACCTCCTCTCGTTGCCTCTTCTTCTTTTCCAAGGTGCTATGTTCTTCTATTTTCTCCTTTAATGGTTATTGTTGTTGGGCTATAGGCATTGATGGCATAATGTCCTACAAGAGGATACCTATACTAATTATGATGACTTTTGTCAATGTACTGCCATAGTTGATAATGTTGTTATGTGCCTTTGTGAAATTTAACTTTAGATTGGGATCTTTCATTAGAACTTTATGAGCTTTGGTTAAGACTTCAATTACACGTTCCAACCAGAGGGCATTTAAGTCATGATTGACAATATGGTGTTTTCTATATCCTATTATACTTGACTATTTTTTCTTTTCTTTCAAGTTTTTTTCCTATCAATTATGGAATGAGATCAAAACTTACTTTCCTCTCACCTTGTTTTGTAGCATAGGAGAATTTGTTAGATTTGGTGTGTGGATGGTAATTTTTGATTATGAGAGCCAAACCAGTGCCATTAAGTAAATGTTGGTGTACATAGACTAGACATAATTGCTAAGCCACACTTGATTATCAAAATCTCTCATGGTTTGATCAATCCTTCTAGATTGGTTTGGAGCCTAGAACCATATTAGTCCTACTCTCCACAGGCTTACTTGTAGATCAAAATCCAACCTCTGTTGTGTGGTAAACATCAATTTGTTCTCATTGAGGGGGTGCTTGACTAGTATTGAGTGAAAAATGGGTAACATAGGATGGATGGGGGTGTGCTGGCTACAACCTACAGTTTTTAAAAATACTCATTAGAATTATTTTTAAAGGAAAAATGAAAGTACAATTAACTTATCAATGTTTACGCAATCAACCTTCTTACCACAAATTTTGATTATAGATAGGTCAAGGTCTCCCTGATAGTCAGTTCCCTTGTCAGGAGGAGTTGGATAGAGGAGAATAGCTTGAAGCTTTCAACCTAGGCTCCCCCCATCCTAGTCGTATATTTTCTATTGTGTGCTTTTTCCTTTCCTCTCCCATGGAAATTTGGAGATTCAAGAAGAAAATGAAGATTGAAGATAAAGATGATGATTTTTTTCAAGTGATGATCATGGTTCTTCTCCAATTTGTTTGCGATGACGCTTCACTCTTAAGCGTGGGAGGAATGATGACCGAGAAATCAATGCAAAAATAGGCACAAAAATGTGCTCAACATGGGAACATCTTTTGTAAATTAGCATTTTTCTTTTGTAACTCTTGGAAAAAATTCAAATATGAAGCAATGTAAAATGTGTAGTCCAAAAGGCTCATGCTATAAAATATTGTGTTCGGAAAAGGGATGATCAAACACTTTTGTCTCATGCTAATGAAGGGTCTCAAAGACCTTAGTCTATATATGCACTTTCACTTTTGTCTCATGCTAAAAATGAAGGGTCTCAAAGACCTTAGTCTATGTATGCACTTTCAATTTTAATATCAAGAAAATAAGACTTGTCAAGTGATTTGAGGAGGTGGGAGGTTGAGATGGTTACAACCTCTCTCTTCCTTTATCTACTTCTCTCATGCTTCATTTCTTTCCCCCCCATTTTGGCACAACACTTGACTTCTTATTCTTGTCTCTTTCTCTTATGCTTCATGCTCATTTTTATGGAGAATGAGGAAGAAGAAGAGGGTGAGGATGGTTTGGATCTCTCAATTTCTTGTGTGCCTCTCTCTTGTGTGTTTTGAGACATGGTTCTTGGTGAGAATGAGAGTTTTCTTGTAGGTTTTTGTTGTCAGCAAGCATACTTGCAGCCTCTCTTAACCGGTTTATGGTTCGATTGGTGTCATGGCTGGGTGCTACTTAGCCAATTGAGCAACTTGCAAAATAGACATCTCTTCTTGCTAGGCATCAATGACCTTAGTTTGTTGCTCTATTTGTGTACAAAGATTGGTAAATTTTTCTGTGGTGACAGAGGCTAGCTCAATATTAGCCTTCTTCAACTCCTCCTTAGACTGTCATATATCCTCATAAAAAGAAGAATAGAGTTACTAAACACAAGTGGTAATTGAGAGTTCAATAGAGCTTTGAATGTCTTTGCATAGAAATGGAATTACATCTCCTATCACCAAATGTTGCACAAGAGGAATTAAAATATTTAGAGTACCATCTCTCTGTGCTTTGAAAATATTAGGTGTTGTAAGAAAAGTAGGTAGCATACCGCAAGATCGGATAGAAACTAGAACTAAAGGAGTGGAAACGAGTACTGATTAAGCTACTCACATAAGATGTTTTCTTTGAATGAACAAAGGAGGAGGAGAATTACACAAGTCCAGACGCGAACAAGTAGGGAGAATTTTTTTTGGGGGGGGGGGGGGGGGAGGCAAATTTTGTTGGGGGTTTGGTTAAGGTAGGGGAAACATAAATCTTTTTATAAGGAGGTGAGGGGGGTGTGGAATTAAGAGGGGGGAGGGGGAATAAAAAGGGGTGGTAAGACCATAGTTTGTTGGGGGGGAGGCTGGGCAATAAAAAGGGGGTGAGGGGGGGTAGGACTATGGTTGTGGGGGGGGGGGGGGGGAGAGGGGGGCAGGGAAAGGGGATGAGCAAGGGGTCACAAGGATAGGGGGTGAGCGGGGTAGGGAGGGTTGGTAGTTAGGGGGCAGGGGGTCGAATGCGACAAGTCAGGTGGGTGGGGAGGCAGGAGAAGGGTGAGAGAAGTTAGTGGAAGGGTGAAGGGGCGGGGTGAGGTAGGGGAGATGGAGACTCTAGTGAAGGGTTGAGGCATGGAGGTTTTTGGCAACATAGGTGGAGAAGAAGGCATATGTGGCACCAGAATGAGGGCTTAGATGGCACCCACATGTACTAAAAAGATTCGTATGCAAACGATCACATAGTGAGAAACATGCGAGACCGGCACAAGCCACACAAATGAGGCATGCACAATCGCAAAGAAAACCCCGGCATGGAGAAAAACTAGCAAAAAGCGCATGACACAAGTCCAAACATGAACAAGCAGGGATAAAAAAATTTTGGGGGGGCGGGGGTTGAGGCAAATTTTGTTGGGGGTTTGGTTAATGTAGGGGAAACATAAATCTTTTTATAGGGAGGTGAGGGGGGTTTGGAATCAAGAGGGGGGAGGGGGAATAAAAAGGGGGGGGGGGGGGGGGGTAGGGGGTCGAACACGGCGAGTCAGATGGGTGGGGAGGCAGGAGAAGGGTGAGAGAAGCTAGTGGAAGGGTGAAGCGGCGGGGCGGGGTAGGGGAGATGGAGACTCTAACGAAGGGTAGAGGCATGGAGGTTTGTGGCAACGTAGGTGGAGAAGAAGGCACATGCGGCACCAGAATGAGGGCTTAGATGGCACCCACATGTACTAAAAAGATTCGTATGCAAACGATCACAGAGTGCCAAAACTTGTGAGATCAGCATGAGGCACACAAATGAGGCACGCATGATCACAAAGAAAAACCTGGCATGGAGAAAAACTCGCAAAAGGCACATGACACAAGTCCAGACGCAAACATGCATGGATTTAAAAAAAATTGGGGGGGGAGGCAAATTTTGTTGGGGGTTTGGTTAACGTAGGGGAAACATAAATCTTTTTATAGGGAGGTGAGGGGGGTGTGAAATTAAGAGGGGGGAGGGGGAATAAAAAGGGGGGGTAAGACCATAGTTTGGGGGGGAGGCTGGGCAATAAAAAGGGGGAGAGAGGGGGTAGGACTATGGTTTGGGGGTGGGGGGGAGGAAAGGGGATGAGTAGGGGGGTCACAAGGATGGGGGGTGGGCGGGGTAGGGAGAGTTGGTAGTCAGGGGGAAGGGCGGGGTAGGGAGGGTCGGTAGTCAGGGGTAGGGGTCAAATGCGATGAGTCAGGTGGGTGGGGAGGCAAGAGAAGGGTGAGAGAAGGCAGTGGAAGGGCAAAGGGGCAGGGTGTGGGGTAGGGGAGATGGAGACTCTAGCGAAAGGAAAATGCATGGAGGTTTGTGGCGACATAGATGGAGAAGAAGGCACATGCGGCACCAAGTGGCATTGGAGAGGGGGGATAAAGGCACCAAGGAGGAGGAAGGGAAAGGAGAAAGCATGAGAAGCCAAGGATGGAGGTTTGTGGCAATGTAGATGGAGAAGAAGGCACAGGCGGCACCAAGCGGCATTAGAGAGGGGGGATAAAGGCACCAAGGAGGAGGAAGGGAAGGAGAAAGCAGGAGAAGCCAAGGATGGGGGGAGGAGAAAGAGAGAAAAGGGAGGAGAAGAGGGAGAAGGAGGTGGAGAGAGAGGGAAGAGGGAGTAGGAGGAGATGTTGGGAGAGAGGGAGGAGAAAAAAATTTGTAGGGAGGGGGGACAGTAGGAGAGAGAAAGAGGGAGAGGAGAGGATGAGGGTCAAGGAGAGAGAAAGAAGGAGGGAAGAGAGAGAAAGAGAGGGGAGGGGTGGAAGGGACAGTTGGGGAGGAGATATATTTCTTTTTGTTTTTTTTTTTTTAAAATAAAAGGTTGGGTGTTTTGTTGTTTTTTTAAATCATATAAACAATAAGCGGGTCGGGGCTAAAACACTTTGCTATGATGGGATCGAACGGAAGTTGAAAAAGCATGCAGGTGTGTCAAATGCGATGTATGGACGTACTGGCATGCATTTTGAGACAAAAACTACTTGTTCACGTAGCATGTAGGGGCAACAAAAATATAAAATTCACAAAAAAATTAATTCTGGAAGATCTGAAAACCAGATGAACATGCTATAAAAAGTAAAACTTGGTAAGATGATAGGGGGAAGGAACTTGAACACATCATCGACACGTCCGGTGATAAAACATGCCTTCACATAGAAAAATGTCCAAAATTGCGCACAAGAAGACACCCAAAAATCAATTTAGGAAAATCCATCATTCAGAACAAAGTGCGAAAAGAAGAAAAAATGAGTGAGATGAGGTGTTAGACAGGCCTATCATGTTAGATCCGACGGGTGAAACCAAGTGGAGCAAAAATGAAAAACGTTTGCAGAAAAGCGTCAGATAGGATAAGTGAAAATGTGGTTTTGGGGACAGTGGGGCATGTTCACGTGGAAAAAATGACAAAAAGAGACGCAAACGGGGTTGGAAATTAGTTCAAGAGAATCCATGTATCAAAACAAAAGGTAACAAAAAGAAAATATGTCAAGGTAAAAGTGTTTAACAAGTCTGGTAGTTCAGAATGTGCTTTCAGTGGAAGAAGGGTGCGTTCACATGAAAAAAGGGGAAAAAACATGTAGGGAAACATAATAAAAAATTAATAACAAACAATTGAGAGATTGAAATGAGGCGGAGGGAAAAAAATATATCCAAGGGGACTAGTAGCTCAAAGCTATTCAAATAGAATGCCATTTCGATGAGAAAAGAGTGTGTTCACATTTTAAAAATGTAAAAATCAAGTAAAAATAAACCACAAACACTTAAAAATAAATAATGGCCAATCTATGCATTGAAAAGATGGGTTGTAAAAAGAAAAATGTCAAGGAGAAGGGATAGGTTGGGGTTGCAAGTCAAATGGCAGTTCTAGCATAAAAAAGGTGCATTCACATGGAAAAACAATCAATGTGTATAAAATCCTTCAAAAATTAATATCTCATGAACCAACAGTCAGAATGAAAGGTTGAAAAATGAAAAAACATCTTATGTGAAGGGATGAATAAGAGGATAAGGTTAAATGTGAATGCCATTGAATATAGGGTGTGTTCACATTAAAGAGGTCCAAAAGAAGGGAAAGAGTCAAATGGACAAGGAAAAACCCTGGGAATGGGGTGAAACAGGATGGGTGGGTGGATAATGAAACCTATTCGGGTATAGAATAGACATTTTCAACATGTAAAAATCAAGTTATGATATATGCATGCGTTTATGCAGGCGAGACACGTGGGAACGTGTCCCCACACTTAAGACCTTATCAGGAAGGAAAAGAAAATCAATTGAACTTATGGATAGGACCAACAACAGGATTAGGGCATCCCCACACTTAAAACAACACATATACTTATAAACACAAGGGGTAGGGTTAGAAACACTTGACCCATTTAGTTGATATTCGGGGTGAACCATCATTGACAATGCGAGGTGTCGAAGTCATCTGTAGGAGGTACTATAGCTTGCCTTAGCACAAATTTGGCATGGTAGGGACTATGTAATAACAACCAAGGAGAGAGCCTTATCAATGAAGATCGCCGGCTAAGGTGTCGAGGAGTATGAAGAATACAACACTCAGCTCAATAGTTGTTCGTGGGAGGATGATAGAATAGACACTCACCCCATAGCTCACGTCACTCGAGGAGAATGGTTGGAACCCGCATCTTGTGAAAATGTTGGATCTAGAGCATGGCATGAGCTATGGAGGTTGGAAGGTGAATACTAAATTCATGTTGACATGGACAATGAGTAGACAACTATTACACAAGTGAATTAAGTTCCAAGATGGAAGCTTGGACTCATAAAGACAATCTTGTGTATTAGACTGACAATGACAATGACACTAATTGAAAGAGGAAAGCATCATGATATTGTATTCATCATTGTGAAAATGATAGTCAAGTACAATGCTTTTCTCTTCATGGAGCATACATCATTTGTCTATTTCTCAACAACCCCCCTTAAATGATGAGTCCCTGCACTTGCTGGATTTTGCCCCCCCCATAGGTGACATGGCCCAAGAGACTAGCTCATAGGCAGCCTAGTCAAGTTAAAGCTTGAAGCTTTACATCTTTGGCAAGGTTTTTTACAAAGCAAATCCACTAAGGGAAAAATAGAGATCCACTATAGGAAAAACATATGAAAGATAAAAATTATTTAGAACAATCTGTCAGAGTTGTTGATGGTAGCAAAAGCATTTTATCTTCATTCATGAATTGGTTCTTGTGGTGATAATTTTGCATCTGATGTGCACTTTTCTTGTGGAAACATTCACTAGTTGTATGGCCAATCTTGCCACAATAATGACATATAATCCGATCCTTGTTGTTGGTGCTGAGTCCTCAACCATAGCCTTTTGCTCCATAAGTGCCTTTGGTGTACAAGAGACTATTTTTGGTGGTATATTCCTTTGCATCCTTGTTTTTAACTTTGCTTTCTCCATCAAAGTAGTGAGTGCTCAATATCTTTAAGTGAGAGACTTGGAACATTACTTAGACTGGACACAAGATTCTCATATGAATCCTTATTCACACTTGCAAGTAGTACGGCTATTGCTTCATCTTCATCAATATTCTTCTTAAGAGTTGCAAGTTGGGGTTTTAGGCTTTTGAACTTGTTAATGTGTATGGTCATGGAAGTACTATCATTTATATCCAGTTTATTAAATTGCATGAGTAATTTTACCTTTGAAGTCTTTGCTTGGGTACCAAAGATCCTGTCAAGTTCCTCCCAAGCAGTTCTAGAATCTTTGATGCTAGAGATATAATGTAGCACATCATCACTTAGTCCCCATGCAATGATACCTAGTACCTTGTTATTTATCTTCTCCCATTCTTTGGTTTTTGGTGGAGCTACTGCAAGGATTTCGCTTTCTGAATCTTCTTTCCGCCATTCACATCATCTTCATCATCTTCAAAGAGATCCTAGAGGTCTTTCCTCATGAGGTGGTACATGGTCTTTTCCTTCCAAGCATGAAGCCTTCTCCATTGAAATTTGCTATTTGTTTGAGCTTTTCCATTTTTTATCAATATCAAATCAACCAATAAAAGAGTTGTACTTCAATATGTCAAGAGACACAAGATGATTAGTGTTTAACAACACTCCATGAGTATTAAAAAGATACTATCTTGAAACTCAATGTCAGATGTTGATGCTTGATCTTCTTCTTGCTTGTTGCTAATTTAGTGTGACACTTTGCTGGAAAATATATATCTCAGTGGTGGTAGAAACTTGGTTTAAGTGGCAGGAGTGAGAAAATGTAGGAAAGATGAGCTTGAAGCTTGAGTGGCTATGTCCACAGTTAGGGTTTCTGTACCTGACTGGTTTTTCTCAGATTTCAACTCATATAGGAGATCATTTAGGGAACCCTTTGAGATGGAGAAAGCTTAGAGGTAGAGCTTCAATTGCCCTATCATGATGGCGGGTATCACGCTGCGTGCAGGGAAATCAAGCCATGCGAACATCAACATGTGTAATTTTAGTAGTGAGCTCAAATTTCGTCAATGTTGAGCTATAGCCAAGGCAATGTTAATGTTTGAAGTGATAGAAAGTTTCCTAGGGAGTCAAGGAGAGATCTCTAGAAGAGAGCTTGAAGAGATATACTCTGGTTTGAGAGATCTAGAATCTCAAAGTTAGGTAGGTGTTATTTTGTCTATGGTTGCCACAAGGTCAAGTGGGGATGGAAGTGAGAAATGGAACCATGAGTTAGATTTGAGCTAACTTGAGGTTAAGAGAGTCTGAGAGAGAAGAGAGGGGAGTTATGCCATGCTTAGCTAAGCTCTGATACCATGTGAAAATGTCAGATCTAGAGTATGGCAGGAGCTATGGAGGTTGGAAGGTAAAGACTAAATTCATGTTGACATGGATAATGAGTAGACAACTATTACACAAGTGAATTAAGTTCCAAGATGGAAGCTTGGACTCACAAAGATAATCTTTTGTATTAGAATGACAATGACAATGACACTAACTAAAAGATAAAATCATCATGATATTGTATTCATCATTGTGAAAGTGATAGTCAAGTACAATGCTTTATAGAAGTTGGGTTGTTCCACTCTCCTCACTGTGCATATAGGATTCAGGACATCTCTTCTTGGAGCATACATCATTTGTCTATTTCTCAACGTATCTCACACCCTGTTTAGAAATCAACAAGAGGGATGGTTCAAAAGGAGTATGCCAACGTACATAGTTGATGGTGCATTAGTGCATCCCAACCTATTTGGCATAGGTGCAAGAAGAACAACCATGGAGCCTTGTAGTGCAATGCGCTGAATAGAGTGATGTGTGTATAGTGATGGTGGATGCCCATCTCGTGTGTGCATAGGGAAATAAAAATATACCTGATGCCAATTGGTGTAACACCCCTCAATTCTCACCTTTCAATTGATGAAAGGGAAATCAATCATGCTTAGCTCCCCTCTATCTCATGCTATCTTGATGAATACACGAGGGCAACCCAATTTCTGATATCCATTGATGTAATCTTCACTGCCACTGTGTGAAGGTTTTATGTCTTGTGCACAATTGATGGTGTAGCATTGCATCTTGTCTTTTGTTGGCATATGGTGCAAGAAGAAAGGCTAGGGAGCCTTATAGTGACATGCACAAGAACAAATCATGTGTTGTGCATTGAGAGGCCCAGCCCATGCATGCAACACTCCATTCATATATCTTATCTCTATTTTGAAATTAAAGAGCAAGAACTAGCTACTCACTCCATCCTCTATCTTACACTTGTCTGATAAATACAAAGGGTAGTGCATACTCACATCCCCATTCTGTTAGAATGAAAGCTCACATCACTTGAGGGATTATCGATGAAGATTGGCTTTGTTTGGTTGATGATATCTAGTAGAGTTGGTCGATGAAGAGGTGTACCCAATGAGAGATGTCATATGTTGTAGAAGTCAGATGCATTGATGGAGTTGCAAAGGATATAGCGCAAGCACCAAGGGAGGTGACTTCAAAATTGCACCATGGAAAGTTTGATTAATGATTCAATTGATCTATACTATGAGATGTTGCCACCTTTTCCACATCCAGCTTCCCCTCCAAGGGTTTTTGCCATCTTTTCTTGAAACGAGGCTTGTTATGACAATGAATTTTTTTCTTTTCTCTCATAACAATTTTGATTTTTTTTTACTTTTTTATTTCCTACTCCTAAGGTTGTTTTCACATTTTCTCAAAAAGTAAGTTGGCATGACAGTGACCAAAGTCCTTTCTCCCATGAACCAATATATGTTTATATTTTTTTTCTTTTAAAAAAATCAAGAGGAGAATGGTAGGAATATCATGTATTAAAACCATCCTCACCACCTTTGCTGGATGAGTCGAGAAGGGAGCAAAGTACAGGTGGGAGGTAGCTATGAGAGACGAACGAGGCCACCTCATCAAGATGAGCATAATGGCTATCAATATAGCAATATGAAAAGGATTAGAATGCAACACCCAAAAGGGAAAGGGTCAATTGATTGTGATTGTTAGGATCCCCGAGGAGAGAAATACTTATTGAGGTAATCATTAGAAGCATCAATGGCCTGCACTTGGATAGAGTCATTATGGTTGACAACAAGTACCTTATAAGGGCCCATCCACTGAATTACCATAGGAGGGGGAGAATCAACATCCTCAATGATAACATCATCATTTTCAGTAGGAGGAGCAGGAACCTCTGGAGAATCAACTAGTAGTGTGGGAATTTTCTTCACAGGGGCAGCATATGTTATGAAGACATAAAGGTAAGCACCAAATGTAACATTAGTCACATTACCCCTCATGGCTCTAATAAAATGCTAATCCAGTTTAGCCAAGAGTTATGAACTGGATCAATGGTGATATCTTTTAGCACCATGCAAAAAGCTATAAATAACTACTTCGAAAGATAATTAGAAGGGGTTTTGGTAGGCATAAACCTATCTTGAAAGAATTGGTACAATTGCTTCCAAAAAGGATTAGAAATCATGGATACACTAACTCCTGAAGTAGTGATAACCCACATAGGATCCAAACCATTTGGGTCTACTTTTGTAACACCTTCAGAATATCCTCATTAGAGAATAGTTGATGAGTAGTAGGAAAAGGTTTCCCATGGTACGGTAAATAAATTGCTTTGCCCAAGCTCTTAGGCGTCATGTGGATAATTGTACCATGAACATGGCCAGACCTCTTGTTGTAAGAGGTTAAGAACTAATAACACATGTCAGAGTCATCTGGGATAAGTGGTAGTGGAAGTGTCACAAATTTGAATAACCCAATCTTAGCAATAAAGTCCAAATCCAGCAACATGAATAATCATGCAACACCAAGGGAACATATTGGACTGGGGGGAGGAATACAAGGTGCCATTCAAATGGTCCACATACACCACACTCACACATAGAAAATCACAAGGAATGCCTAGAGGAGGGTATGAATACCAATGAACCTGAATGTGCACAAAAATAAAATTTTAGGAGGAGAAAGGAGCACAATCACAATTGAATCCAAAATGCACTATGGCTAGGCAGGCGCAGATTGTGTTTGACTGCATGCGAATAGCTATAAGCTCATCAGGCACTAAGAAGATCGCATCCGCATGTAAGCACTAAGAATATTTTTGTGTTTAAAAAAGAAACAAAAAAGGATGTAAAGCATGCCCATCCATCCCGTGCACAAACATAGGCAGGGGGTAAAAAATTTTCAACCGACGAGAATGACAAGGGGACGGGTGAGAATCTGAGTGACGAAATGCCACACAGAGAAAACCAGGCACATGTATTGAGGCAAAAACTAACAATTTACATGACACGTAGAGAAGAAAATTCAAAATTGAATGAAAAAATTAATTTGAAGAGATATGGGTATCGGATGAAGATATCGTAAAAAGAAAAATTGGGCAAAGCAACGAGGGGAATGGCATGGACAATGCATCTTGTGCATTTGTCAACAAAGAGGGGGGTTTACATGAAAAAATATGAGGAAACAATCACAAAAAATCACATGAAAATTAATTTCGCAAGATCCATCAATCGAAACGAAATGCAAAAAGAAAGAAAATCATTCACAATGAAGATTCAGATAGGCCTATCATGTCAAAACACAATTTCATAAGAATAGGACAAGTTTATATAGAAAAAAGGGTAAAAAATCACTGCAAAAATATGTACAAATTTATTATTGAAAATTAATAACAAAAAATTGGATAGTCGAAACAAGGGAAAAGAAAAAGGAAATATTTTTTTTTTTGGGGGGGGGGGGGGGGGACTAATAGCTCAAGGCTATCCAAAAAAATGTCATTTCGACAAGAATAGAGTGTGTTCATATGGAAAAACAAAAAAAAACACGTAAAAATAAATCCACAAACACACAAAAATAAACACTAGTCAATCCATGCATTGAAAAGAGGGGCTATAAAAAGAAAAAGTGTTCAAGAAAAGGGAAAGATCATGGCTATCACATCAAATTACAATTTCCATACAAAAAAGGTGCATTGCATTCACATGGAAACACGTGTTAATCACATAAAATTCTTCAAAATTTATTAGCTCATAAAACGTGGCTCGAAATTGAGGGCTGTAAAAGGAAAAATGGTTAATTCAAAGGGAGAAATAGGGAAATAGGATTAGATTTTAATTTTGGTAAACATAGGATTGTTCACATGGAGGATTATTAAAAGGATAAAACCACCAAAAGGGCAAGCAAGACCATGGGAGTGGGGTAAAATGGGTCAAGTAGGTGAGGAAGGGACCTCTGTAGGGCATAACAAAAATAAGATATCATGTAATGATCAATCAATAGGATATTCACAAATTTATGTAGCCAAGATGTGTAGGGATACATTCCCACACTTAAGACATGAATAGATCATGTTGAGTAATCAACAAGGATACGTTCCCACACTTAAGACATGAATAGATCAGGTTGACTAATCAACAAGGGCCTAACACTTAAGACATGACATGCATATAAATGAATGCAAGAGGTAGCGTTAGAAACACTTGGCCCATTCAGTTGGTTGATGGAGATCATCATTGATATACGTTGGGGGAGTCGAAGTTATCCACAGGAGGTGCTATGGTTCGCCTCAGCACACTTGGTCATGGTAGGGATCATGTAGCAGCATCCAGGGAGGTAGTGTTGTTGATGAAGAACTGGTTAAGTTGTCGATGTGAAGCATTCATCGCTCAATCTTGACATTCACTCATATTGGAATGATAGATCAATCGCTCACTCTATAACTCATGGCACTTGATGGATAATAATTGAAACCCATATCTCACACGGTTTAGAAGTCGACAAGAGAGATAGTTTAGAAGGAGTATACTAGCATGCACAGTTGATGGTGCATCAATACGTCCCAACCTATCTAGCATAGGTGCAAGAAGGAAGACCAAGAAGTCTTGTAGTGTAGTGCATCGAACAAAGTGATGTGTATATTGATGATAGTGGAGGCATGTCCCATGTGTGCATAGGAAAATGAAAACATACTTGACTCCAATTGTCATAATGTCCCTCAATCCTCACCTCTGAGTTGTTGACGAAGGGGAAATCAATCATGCTTAGTCCCCCCCTCTATCTCATGCTCTGTTGATAAATATATGAAAAAATCAATCATGCTTAACCCCCCCTTTGTCTCATGCTCTGTTGATAAATATAGGGGGCAACCTGTTCCTAAACCTCATTGATGTAATCCTCACTAGCACTTGTGCAAAGATTGTATATCTTGTGATAAGGCAATAGTGCATTCTACCCTATGTTGGCATACAGTGCGAGAAGGAAGGCTAGGGATCCTTATAGTACTGTGCATAGTAGTAATTTGTGATTGTGTATTGAGAGGCCTATCCCGTAATATGTGCAACACTCCATTCACACATCTCATCTTTTTGTTGAATTTACAGGGCAAAAACTGGTCACTCAACCCACCCTCTATCTCACACTCGTTTGATAAATACAGAGGGAAATCTATACTCACATTCCCATTTGATTAGGATGAAAGCTCACAAGACTCAAAGGATTATCGATGAAGATAAGATTCATCTGATATCAACTTGTATCAATTAATGAAGAGACGTACCCAAGGAAGTAGCCAATAGCTCAAAGCTTGGATTGCATATTGGAAATGTTGTCTACTGTAGGAGTCAGAAGTACTAATGGGGTTACAAGAGAGCATACCAAGGGAGAGAGCTTCAAATTTTCATCATCAAAGAGCTTTGCTTTCAGCTATCCTAAATTGCAGGGGATGTTGCCACCTTTTCCATAGCTAGCTTCCTATCTCCAAGGGTATGTACCACCGTTTCTTGGAATGAGGTCTATTATGACACAGAATTTCTTCATTTTCTCCCATAATTTTTTTCTCTTTTTTTATTATTTTCTTCTTTTGTTATTTCTTTTTTTTTTAAAACTCCCGAGGGTGTTTCCACCTTTTCTTGAAGAATAAGTTGGCATGACAGGGACCGAAGTCCTTTTCTCCCATAGTTGATATATATTTATGTTTTTTTTTCCTCTCTTTTTTTCTTTTTAAAAAAGAGAATGGTAGGAACACCATGTATCAGAACCATCCTTGCCAGCTCTACTAGAGCAAATAAGAAAAGAACAAAATAGGTGTGGAAGGGGACTGTGAGGGGCTAGAAGAATGAGGCCACCTTGCCAAGATAAGTAGGAGGGCTATCAAGAGTAATAGGAAAATCCTTACTTATCGACGTGTAAGAAATAAAAGGGCTATCAGTGGTGATTGTCAAGATCTCTAGGGAGGGTAATATATCTTTAGCCGATAGCTAGTAATTAAGAAGGGATCATTAGATATATCAACAATATACACTTGGATAGAGCCAGTTGACAGCACAAGTACCTTATAGGGGCCCATCCAACATTGTTGAAGCTTTTCTGGGGACTTGCTAAAATGTGAATCATAGGCCATGACTAAGTCACCTTTCTTAAACTCCTTCTACTTGATAAAGCTATCATGATAGACCTTTCTTCAAGCTTGCATGGCTTCCATGATCATATGAGTCTCATCTAAACATTCCAAGTGCAATTGATGGCATTGCAGGGACTCGTCATCTCTCGCAAGTGCTCTTTGATAGCTATGCATAGAGAGGGTTGCTCTAACTCAATAGGAAACATGGCACACGAGCAGGAAAGGGGTATATCATGTAGCAGTCTTTTAGGAGGATTTGTATGCCTAGAGGGCCTTTATAAGTTGATCATCCTAATCACAACAATGTATAGCAATCATCTTTGTCAAGATTGAGTAGAGGATGCGATTGGTGACTTCGATCGTTGGCTCTGTGGTAGTAAGGGGTGGACTTGTGATGGTGAATCTTGTACAACTCTATCAATTCTTTTATAATCTTGTTGAGAAAGTGAGTACCTCTGTCACTTACAAGCTCTAGGGGATTGCCAAAATGGGTTATGATATTCTCATATAGGAATAGGGTCATGTTATTGCCATCATCCCACTTGAGAGCTTTGGGTTCACACTACTTTATAACTTAATTAGTACATACCATGATGTATCTATTCTTCTTCCTTCTGGTTGGCAGATCAATCAGCCCACAAAGTCATTTCCCCACTTTTCGAACGGATTTAGGGGAAGGATGGATTGTAGTGGCATAGCGCTAGATTTGATAGGTCTTCCCATCTACTGACAAGCATCACAATGTTTACAATAGTCATAGGCATCCTTGTGGAGGGTCGGCCACCAATATCATATGAGCGAGGCCTTTCTAGATATTGTTTCTCCTGCAAAGCATCCTCCACAGGGCTCATAATGGCATGATTTCAATACTATTCCAATCTCCTCTCTCTGCAATGCATCGGCGTAGTACTTCTTCTTTGCCTTTCTTGTACAATGCATCGTCTAAAAGGGTGTAGGGGGCCGATTCCAATAGAAGCTTCTTCTTCTCATGACTAGAGATACCAAGAGGATATTGTTGAGTTGAAAAGAGCTCGATTATATATGCATACCATGGGCTTACAGTTTTGACTAGAAAAAGGAAAGCATCAGGGAGGTCTAGGTCATCATGCTCCCCCTCGTTGCTCTGAGGGATTCGTGATAGATGATCAACTAGGATATGGAAGTGACCATGCTTAGTAACCACTTCAAAGACAAACTCCTCGAAAAAAAGGAGCCATCTCATCATTCTTCCCTTCACATCTGCTTTGTTCACCAAGAATAACATGGTCTCATGATCCACATAGAGTTTGAAATATGTCAATATCAGGTAGTAGTGTTGCAATTTCTCCTAGGCAAACACCATTGCTATGCATTCAAGCTCTGTCATTATGTAGCTCCATTCTCTATCGGTTACTTTTTGGCTTGCATAATAGAAAGGTTGAGAGGAGCCTTTTTAGCATAAGAGTGCACCTAGACCTTCGACACATCAATGTGTACATGGAACTCCTTCATCCAATCAAGAGGCTACAAGATGGGTGCTTTAATCAAACACTATTTCATTGTGTTAAATGCTTCGTCACAATTAGTGCATGTAAACTTTGTATCTTTTCTCAAGAGCTTATGCAATGGGGCTACCTTTGTCACAAAGTGTGTAATGAACGGACTATAATAACCCATATGGCCAAGGAATCCCCTTAATTATTTGAGGTTAGTTAAAGCTATTAAAGTTGCAATCTTCTTGGTCTTGGCAAGATCTATTTCTATACCTTGTGTAGAGACAATGTGGCCCATAAGAGCTCCTAAAGAGACCCTAAAGAGATGCATTTGTCGGGATTGAGAGAAATCCAATACTCTCAACATATGTCAAAGCACTGCTCCAGGTGTCCCCAATTCTCACAAATTAGGCTATAGACACAAAAATCATCTAGGTATACCTCAATGAAATCATGCAAATGGTTTTGAAATGTGGCCATCATCACTTTTTGGAAGGTAGCAAGAGCATTACCAGAGCCCAAACGACATCACTCTATAAGCATAGATTTCCCATTCTATTTTGAAGCCTATTTTGGATTGATCTTCTTTTGTGATTTGAACTTGGCTGTATCCACTAAATCCATCCAAGAGAAAATAGAGTTTATGTCTAGCTACTGTGTCCAAAAATTGGTTTATGAAAGGAATAGGGAAATGATCCTTCCTAGTCTTGGAGTTTAGCTTTCTGAAGTCCACACATATTCGTAATTTTCCATTCTTCTTGGGTACTACCACGATGGAAAAAACCCATTCACTATTGGTCACTAGATAGATGCACCTTTGTCTTTGCCTCTCACACTTGGCATCAAGCTCTAGGTCGATGTGGTGTTGGCACACCGTGGGATCAATCCCCTTTAGATCTTTGTAGGACCATGCAAACACGTCCAATTTCTCCTTCAAAAGGTCATGCAAGACTGACAACTTCTCTTTCAGAAGATTGATATCCACCTTCAGGTGCCATTTAGTACCATCGGCATCCACAAATGTTAATTGCTTTTCACCTTTCAGTTCACGGATATTCAATAGAGATCTGACTCCTTCAAGGGAACGATCTCCTCTTCTGGTGCTCCACTGGAATCGACTTCCTCTTTCAATGAGGACTCTACTTGCTCCTTGGGATGCTGAAATGGTATCATTGTTGTTTTGGGTTTTCTTTGTAAATTAATTACTTCTTGGCTTGAGGACATCTTTCGAGGATGCCTCGAGGAACATCACACAATAGGACTCTTTAGAGTTCTGCTTGGGGTACTGAACCGGTGGTTATTGGCAAGGTGCATCATCATCATCCTCTCTTGAGAAGGGTAACTTCTGGTGATAAGATCCACTATTGAAGGAAGGCTTATTTTTTTTAATCCATTTCTTGTGGATATTTTGTAAATGATGTGACTCATTAGCTAGTCCAAAGGGTACCATAGTCATTCTATCTAACAACATGGGATCTTTAGCTTATGTAGACTCTAGATCTTCTTCCTCATTTTTTCCTTCTTCGAGTAGGATAGATTCTTCCATCTCACTTTCATAGTCTTCTTCTACACTATCATCTTCGGACTCTATCTTTGCCTCTTTAGGAGCTTTGTAACACAAGAACAAATTCTCTATAGTATCCTCTGCCTCTGCTTTTGCATTTGTCTCTATCTCTGTCTCTATTCTGGCCATGTAATAGGGAGAACAATACCTCCATGCATCTATCTCACTGTCAAGGGTGACTTTAGAAGTCATTTCGTATTTAGACACAGAAGGTATTCACCCATTGAAAAAGACTTTGCTTCTTTCAAAACTTGCCCTACAATGCTCGCTATCAAGGACTATGCCTCTGTTTTCTTGGAAAATATCTATTTAATAGCTTCTTTGTCTCCTGATGTGCCATTTGTTATCTCATTGGAAGAGTTCGTGACAACTTCAATGAAAGTGGATCCATTACCTTTTTGCAATTCATACAACTTCAGTACTACTTTATTGGGTCCATAGCATAGGGTTAGGGTTCCTTTGAACCAATTCGTCCATGCCCTTGCTTCAAAAAGCCATGGTCTTCCCCTAGTAGCAGACGGTATGAGGTCCCGTAAGAACTTGGTTTTACCACCAGATAGGTCATCCAATAATCTCTTCCTACGAGGGTTGTCTTCACATATGGGAGAATTCCTAAAAGCTTAATTTTTCTTTGGTCTACTAGTCTGATAAGCCACTATGTAGGCTGCACACCTTGCAAGCCTAGATCCTTCATTGTCACATCCATCCTTATGTTCATTGATGAACCTCCATCAATCGATTCATATGATATAAAGCATCCTTCAATCCACACACCAATCTCTAGGGTACTAGGATCCAAGAAGACGTTAGCCACATCCACTTCTTTCACAGGCTCTGAGACTTTGTTGAACTTAGGGACATTGGTAGGAGCGATTCTTAGGCCTCTTCTTCTTGTTAGTATGCTTTTGAATTTCTTTCGACAACTAGGAGACAACATTAGAAACTTCAAAATTTTAGGCTTGGTTTGAAGGTATCTAGGTCTTTGACCAAGTCATATTCTTTAATAGGATCCATAGGCTTCTCCAATTAGTTAGGAAATGGGGCAATCCCCACATTATTCTTCCGTCTTTCTTCTAGAAGTGGCAACATATGCACCTATTGTACTACTGGAGGTACTTTGGCATCTTCTATCTCTTCGGCCTCTAGTCCCATCTCTTAAATATCTTTGTATCCTTTTGTGCTCTTGGATGGCTCTATACTATACTATTCTATTCTGTATTGTTCTATTTCTCTTTGGAAAGATTAAACTTCATTGTTTTGATAGAGAAAATGTTCTATTTTGGAACTATGGGTTCTCTTTTTTTTGCATGTATTATTGCGACAACTTTCAATTCCGCCAAATTGGAGGCAAGCTCTTGGGTCTTCTATGTTGAGAATAGCAAATGATGCTTGATATGTATGCCCATACAGGCTGGATGTGTGCCCAAAAGTGGCTTGCCCATAAGTGGCTTTGTATGGAAGATAGACATATGATGTATGCTCTAGGAAGAGATGAGAGAACCCCATAAGCACAATAAGAAACAATGGTACTATCCAAAAGCTATATAAGCATATACTTGACACTACTCATTTCAAATAAATAGTACTATAATTTTGTGGCACTCAAGATTGTGTTTATGAGTCCAAGTTAATCTATCTTGGAACCTAATTCACTTGAGTTACAATTCTTTATCTCAATCATGTTTTATATTTATACCCTTCATCCGCCATAGTTAGCATAGCTCTAGATCTGTGTTTCTCAACATAGTATCAGAGCCATGGCTAAGCCAGGTAGCTAGTGGCATGATTTCTTCTTCTTTGCAAGCTCTACAATTTGTCCCTCTTTCATTCTTCTTCTGAAGCTTCAGCTTCTCAACCTCAAAGCATAGAAGATGGAGCTTGATTTGTGACGTAGAGGCAACCTCCTTGACTTGGTTAAAATAATTGATGAGAGAATTCAAACTTTGAAGTGACTCGACTAGGTGCAAAGCATTGCCGTTTCCAACCATACCAAAAAAAAGATCGTTTTGTTGTTGATTTCCTTCTTCTTGAATGCTTATTGTTATTGGATCATCCCTCACCACAATAGTTACAATAGTTGCTTCCAGATCATCATGATCTACTTGATTGCTCTATTGTGTGGCATCCAAAGAGCTATCCTTGGAGGCCATATCCAAGCGTTTATGCCAAAAGCTACCGAAGCTCCAAAACTACATCCCTTTAGGACCGACCTCTTCTCCACTTCTAGGCTTGAGCCACCCAACTCCCAACCTTTCTTCTAGATCCCCGCTGCAGAGATCATCTCCCCTTCCTATTCTGTGGGGTTTTGCACCATCAACTCATCTCCTGAAAGCTAATCTCTATCAAGGTTGAGACAGAAGGGGCAAAAATTGACCGATTGAATTGAACCTTGAGTCGTAGACAGTACCAATACAAGCTATCTTCCTGTCATTTCCACTATTGCAGGCTCCACTCTGTCCATTATTCAAGGGATATGCATGTGTTCTGGTTCAATTCCAACATCAGATTCTATTATACTAGTAGCTCAATTTAATTTGTGTTCCAGGCCTGTCTAACCAAGAATATACTTTGTGGCTTTGGATTTATTAGGCTATCAAGTAGTTCTACTATTGCCCTCCGCCTTATGATGGTGATTTCTAGCAGTTGCATAGAAGAAGCTACTTAAAACAAAGTCTATACTTCTTAGTTTGTCTTCTTTTGTAATGGCGTCTCCTGGAAGAAAAAATGATATCACCTCTGGCTTCTATTTGCAAGTTGTCTGCCTTGCTCACAGAGTTCACATGCACAACATTCCAAGCTTGGGACCCCTTTCCAAAAGTGGAAACACAACTGCAGACAAGGGTCAGGGCTCACATAGTAGGACAATAAGTGCACGACAACAATTGGATTCTAAGGGAAGTAGCAATGAAGAGTTTGAGTAAAACAAGGATTTTGATTCAAAATGTGAAGCTGACATGTGTTCAGATGAAGAGCAAGGTAAAGGGAGGCATCTCCAAACTCAATCAGCCCCATCCAATAGAGGGACAGGGGTAGAGAGAGTCCATCCAAAGCTATCCAAAGAGAAATGTATTTGTCTTGCAAAGCCGCATGGAATCCCAAAATCTATGTATCCCAATATTTATGTAATGGTTCAACAGGTCGTGTCAAGTCATATCAATGTATGTATTTGTATCCATCTCAAACTCACTGAGAAAAAGAACCTACAAAGAAGACTAGAGCACAAGATAATGAAGAATAAGTCAAAGATGAAAAGCATGAAGAAAAGACCAAGAAGAACAAAGATAACAATGTGAAGACCAAGAAGATCGAGGACATCACCAAAGGATGCCAAAGAAGAAAAATAAAAATGAAGATATTTCCATTGCTACTGACAACAAAATATGTGGATCATGTTTTCCCATAGTGGATCTTTATCTCCCATAATGGATCTTTATTTCCCGTAGTGGATCTTGTTTCCTATAGTGGATGTAAATCCTTACCAAAATGTAAAGTTTCAAGGCTTAACTTGACCTCCCAAGCCATGTTATCATGAAGGGCGGGCAAAAAGCCAGCAAGGGTAGAGACTCATCATTTGAGGGGGGTGTTGAGAATAGCAAATGATAATTTATATGTATTCCCATAGAGACTGGATGTGTGCCCAAAAGCGGCTTGCCCATAAGTGGCTTTGTATGGAAAATAGACATATGATGTATGCTCTAGGAAGAGATGATAGAATCCCATAAGCACAGTAAGGTACAGTGGTATTATCCAAAAGCTATATAATTATGTACTTGACACTCATTTCAAATGTATAGTCCTATCATTCTATGTCACTCAAGATTGTGTTTATGAGTCCAATTTAATCTATCTTGGAACCTACGATTCTTTATCTCAATTATGTTTTATGTTTATAACCTTTGTCCGCCATAGCTAACATAGCTCTAGATCCGTGTTTCTCAACATTCTATTGGGTATTAGGGATAGCTTTCACAAGAGCTAGATTGGGATAGTCTTTTGTAATGTGGCCTTCTCCTTTGCATCGACTACTTAAGGTTTTTTAGTCCATGGATCTTCTAGGGTTTGGGAAATTTGGTGTGATATGTCCTTTTTCTCCACATCTGTAACACTCCACCTTTGATCTTTAGCCACCATTAGATTGTCCTTCTTTGTAACTTTGAGAGGGAAACCTACTTGGGCCAAAATTAGGACCGAACTCTTTAGGCTTTGGTCCAATATCCTAGGTAGTCATCTTGGATTCCAACAAGTTGAATTTTGCTACTTCATCTTTCTTCCTCCTTTCATGCATCTCTTTCAAAGAGCGAATAGTCTCTATATGGTTATTTCTTAAATAATACAAACAGAAGGCTCCATGGATGCTTGGTTTTTGGGTACATTTATTAGTGGCTAAAAGTCTCACTTGATGGCACTTTCCACACCAAGTATTAGATCACATCATATCTCTTCCACCTCCTGCGGGACTAGATATGTTGGTGATATTCACCTTTCACATCTGTAGTTATTCTGTAATCACATCCATCAACTCCTTCTTGATGCTTGCAACTGAATTGGATAGGTAATCCTTCAAATTTTCTCATCCTAGAGTAGGGGCCATAGGGTTTTGGGAAGCCTCCATAATCATTGCATAGACCGCTGGATTGATCCAGAGGGTCCTCTATTCTAATTCTAATTCAGAGCTCCTATTGAGACTAGGGGTTGGTTCTAGTTGGTAGGTTCCACTATTGTTGTTGAGTCACCATTGGGGGAATTGTTTGAGACCACTATTGTTGTGGTTGACCCATCATTTGAGGTACTATCAACTGCGATCACTGTGGATTTAGTGCATTGTACTATGGCATTGTTTACATATGAGGGTAGGGGTAGGGAATAGTCCTTAGGAATACATTTAGTGGATATACAATTTCTAGCATGGAAGGAGGTAAAACTCATTTTCCTAAGGTCATCGACAACCTTGCTTCAACTTCATCATACAGTCTTGTACCTTCCATTGTAGCTTGTAGGTTGACTAGTCTTCTTAATTTCACAAATTAACAAGCTTCTAATGTACCTTCCATTGTAGCTTATAGGTTGACTAGTCTTCTTAATTTCACAAACTAACAAGCTTCTACTATAGCTTCTTGTAGGTTGAATAGTCTTCTTAATTTCACAAACTTACAAGCTTCTAGTTTTAAATCTCTAAGAAAAACTTCCCTTTGGATGCCTTCATCCAAGTAATGGTTGGTCCATCTCTTCAATATAGATTTCATTCTAGAGATATATTCTCTCACATACTCACTAGAGGACTGACTTAGGTTCATGAACTCCTCTTGGATCCACTCAAACCTTCACGCATGAATTTAGTGAGGAAGCCAACTTCAAGTCCTTCCGTATGCCAAAAGTTCCTATTGTTTATCTCTCATACCACTGAAATGCTGTGCCTTTGAAAGTGGCAAGGAATATGAGCAACTAATGCTTGGGAGTTCTGACGTTGTTGGCTGCACACGCTAGCATTAACTCGGCTACATGAAGATCAGGGTCTTCATTATACTCTCCCTTAAAGATGGCCAATTGTACTACATTCGATAGCCTATCACCATCAATATTTCTAGGATGGATCTAACTAGGAAGGGGGCCTAGTGCCATGCCACTACAGCCTATCCTTTCCCTAAAACTATTTGAGGAGTGGGACATTGACTTTGTGGGCCCCATTGACCCCCCAACCAAAAGGAAGTAGAACAAATATATTATGGTATATACTGATTATGTGATAAAGTGGTGTGAAGCTAAAGCACTTAAGCTTAATGATGGTAACAATGTGGCTTTATTCCTACTGTACAAGAACATTGTCACTTGCTTTGGTAGTCCCTTGGACCTTGTTAATGGTGACAGAGGCACTCACTTTCTAAACAAGATCATGGAAGAGCTGACAGATATCTACAAGATCAACCATTGTAAGTCTACACCCTACTATTCTAGAACCAATGACCAAGTTAAAGTTAGCAATCACATCCTCTATTTGATCGTGACAAGGACAATTGTCGCATATTGCTATGATTGGGATGATCAACGTACAAAAGCCCTTTGGGCATACAAAACCTTCCATAAGGCCACAATAGGATAGACACATTTCTAGTTGGTCTATGGCATAGAACCCATCTTTCTGATTGAGTTGGATTTTTCCTCTTTGAGAGTGGCTATCACAAAACGGTTAAGAGATGCAAAGTCCCTATAGTGCCATCTGCTACACTTAGAATTTCTAGACGAGACTCAAAAGATAGCCTTATAGTATATGGAAGCCACATATGCCCGACACAAAGTCTACCATGAAAACTTCATCAAACACAAAGAATTCAAAGAAGGTGATCTAATCCTTGCATATAATTTATGCTTTGAAAAGTTCCTTGGAAAGCTCCAACAAAACTAGTTAGGCCCTTACAAGGTACTTACAATCAACCCTAATAGCTATGTTCAAGTGCAGGCCAACAATGCCTCTAATGATCCCTTCCTAATCAATAGCAATCACCTAAAGAAATATTACCCTCTTACAGTTGAGAGTCCCTTTCCCCCTTTCGCATCGCTTTTTAATGCTTCTCATGTTGCTTCTGATAGTCATCCTTATGTGGAATTTATTGGCAAAGAGAATGATTTTTACTATACATTCTATTCCACCTCCTATCCCAGTTCTATTTCCTCTCCTTCCAATCCAACAAATGTAGCAAGGATGGTTGTGAACATTGGGATTTTTGTTATTGAAAAGAGAAGAAGAAAAAAGGTAATGGGATAAAAGAACTTCAATCCCTGCCACATTGACCTACTCTTCAAGAAAAGACAAAAACACGCTTGGATTAGAAAGAAAAAAAAACTAATAAACTATTATGGGAGAAAAGAAAGAAATTCATTATCATAAAAAGCCTAAGAAAATGTGGTAAACATCCCTTGACAACGAAGCTAGTTATGAAAATGGTGGTGGCACCTCACAGTCTAGAATAGTAGAAGCCTCTATTGCAATCTTTAGGATGCAGTTCCAAAGCCATCTTCCTTGGTGCATTGTGTCCTATGATTCCATAGAGCATTTGACTTCTACAACATATGAAATCTCCTCCATGTAATTCAAGTTTCTAATCTATCGACTACCTCCTTGGATATGCTTCTTACCAGACACTATTTGGCATCATTGGCAATATCTTTATCGAGAATCCCTTGAGTGACATGAGCATTCATTCTAATTGGATGAGGATGTGAGTATGGGCTACCCTCTGTATTCATCAATGGAGTATGAAACAGAGGGTGGGGTGAGTGATCAGTCTTATTCCCTTCAATCCCAATGAGAGATGAGATGTATGAATGGAGCATTACATGAGCTATAATACCTCCTGCGACAACTCTAACACCAAGCATGTCAACAACTGTCCACCTCGACAATCTACTAAATGAGCCAAGTGTTTCTAACCCTACCTCTTGTGTTCATATGTGTATGTCATGTCTTAAGTGTGGATATGCAATGGTTTGGTTTGTTGTCAAGAGTTAGGCCTCCGTCGATTAACAAAACCGATTTGAAAGGGTTTAAGTGTGGGAATGTGTCCCTACATGTCTTGTCTCAATACGCTCATAAAAACATCACTATTTGATCATTCATTGATGAAATGTCTCTTCTATCTCCTATTGGGGCCCCTTTCCTACCCACCAATTTTGTTCCAACCTGTACTCGAGGTCTTCCCTTCCCAATGTGGCCATTCTCCTCTTTTTCTTGTCTTTCTATGTGAACACCCTCTTGCTTCATCATACCTGCACTTTAATGTCATAGTCTTGTTTTTCCCTTTAAATTGGACATTTTTCCCTTTTATAGTCCCTTGTTCCGACTCATGCTTCACTCATTATTACTTTTTGAATCCTTTATGTGAACATACCCTATGTTCACCAAACCTGAAATTTGACCTTAAACCATGTTTGTCCCTTTGAACTAGACCATTTTCCCTTTTATCGCCCTCTATTCCGAGCAATGGTTCATAAGTTATTAATTTTTGAAGGATTTTACATGAATCACACATATTTCCATGCAAATATGCCTTTCTTACAAGCACTGAAACTGCAGTTGACCTTATAGCCCTGATCCTCCTCTTCCCTTGGACATTTTCCCTTTTTATGGCTTATCATTCTAATGCACAAATTGGTTGTTATTCTTATTTTTGCATATTTGTGTGTTTTTCTTTAGTGTTTTTGGCCTTTTCCCAAGTGAACACTCTTGTTTGTCCTCAAAACTATGTTTTGCTCTTATATCCTTGTTTGTCTTATCAAAATTGATACTTTTTCTTTTTCTTGCACTCCATTCAAGCAAAAAGATTTTCTATTATTAAAATTTTGTCACATTTTTTAGTGTATTTTTTACAATTTTTCCATGTGAATGCTTGTTTTTGCTGCCAGATGTATCGTTCATGTTATCTAATTCCTTCCCTCTATTGTCATGCTCACTTCCTTTTTTACTACAAGTCAATTCAATGCCTAAATTTTTCAAAATAATTTTTCGTGAATTTTTTATCATGTTGCCCCTATATGTCCACGCAAATGCATTGTTTTTGCCTGGAGATGCATGCCATCGGGTCCAACCTGTTCACAAGTGACGCACCCATACTCCTTCCCCTTCGGTCTACTCTTAGCAATGAATTTTTTTTTACCTTGCTTGTGCTTGTATGTGGGATGAGGGGGGTTCAATTTCAAAAAAAAGAACACGAGAAAAAAAACAACTCCCCCTCTCTCTCTCTAAATAAATAAATATATATATATATCTTTATTTGTTCTCTCTCCTTCCCACCCTCCCCGCCAATCCTCTGCGCTCCCACCCTCCCTCCTAGCTATTTCCCCTTGCTCCACCCTCCTCCTTCCTCCCTCTGCCCAACCCCATCTCTCCTCTAACTTTTCCCTATATGCCTCCCTCCCTCCCTCCCTCCCCCCACCCTACCCTCCCTCCCAACCCCTTGTGGCCTCCCTCCTACCACCTCGCCCCTCCCCTGCCTCCTCTTCACCAACTCCCCCTCCACCATCCTCTTTTGCCCTCCTCCTCTTCTCCTCCTGCTTTCCCCTTCCACCCATTCACCCTTCCCTCGTCCTCCTCCCAACCCAACACCCCTCCCCCCTAAACCTCCTCCCCACCCTCCCCCACAAACCTCCCCCTTCTCGAACCTCCCATCCCTTTAGCCCCCCTTCTTGCCTCTCCCCCCCCCCCCCCCCCCCCACAATACCCCTCCCCCTATGGCACTTGTTGAGAGTGGAAAAAGACTGAATTTTTGACTAATTTTTGTTGTTTTTGAGGTCTGAATGATTGATTTTTGATGGATTTAGAGTGATATATGGTTGATAATGGAAGTGTTTGAGAGTGATTTGGATGATATTGATTATATTTTGGAAGTTCATGATGATTCTCAGTAGAGATATGAAGCTCTCTAATGTTCTGATAGGTTCTGTTAAGGTTCTGATTGGCTCTATATACCCTCTGTATAGCTTCTATTTTGTTCTAATTTTCTTTTGTATGAAGCATGGATTGATGATTGATGAAGATTGAGATCTTTTGGAAGCTTATTGAATAGTTTTTGATAGTTTGGAATGGTTTGAGTATGAGTTATGAGGTTCTGATGACCTTCTGTAACCCTCTGTAAACCTTCTGTAGAGCCTCTGTAACTACTATGTCTCTGCTCTGTAGCTGTTTTGTATCTACTCTGGTACTGTACTGTACTGTACTGTTATGTAGGCCTTCTGTAAGTGTTCTGTAGAATGTATGTGTGACTTTGGAAAAATTTTCTAACTTTTGGAAAGGATGAATCTAAGTTCAAAAGAGCTAAAATAAATGGAAGAAGCAGCTGCTGAAGACTGAAGAGAAGACTGAGTGACAGTGACAGTAGTGAGCTGTGAAAAGACACTGTAGTGGCTCTGGTGCCTCTTCATATTAGACATACCTCTTAGGAGGTGCATCCACGACCTAAGAAGGATTATTGAGATTTATTATGAGAGTATTGTAGTGAGGAGATGATGTACTATTGAGAGAGAGAGAGAGAGAGAGAGAGAGAGAGAGAGAGAGAGAGAGAGACAGCCAAAGATAGTCAATTCTATCAAAACAGTGTAACTGTATATGAGAGATTGAGAGAGAGAACTATGAAGATATTGAAGATGAATACTATGTGATTGATTTCCATTCAAAGATGGTGTATTCTTTTGTGTTCTTTGTTATATTGATGGATTCTATGAAGAAGTTGAAGATTATGGTTGATTCTATTAAATCCGTGGGAGATATCTACTATGATGCTGCATGAAGAATTGTTGTTTTCTTTATTTTGATGATCAAAAGAATGAAATAAAAGCTTGTTGATGTTACAAGATATATTTTCTTGCAGTAGAATCCCCTTTTCCTTGGTGTTCCTGTTGTTGGGGCTCCATGTTTTTGGTGCGCAGCCGGGGAAACTTGCCATCAACAAGCACCAGAAGAGGCTGAAAATGAAGGAAGTGGCATTGTCAAGAAGAGGAGAATTCAATGGATGTTTGCAAAGTTCCTTCTTCCACTGAAGAGTTGGAGATTCTCATTATCAAAGCCACTTTCCACAGGAAGTTCATCCCACAATGGCGGAAACATATCACCATCATGATGCATGCTCTATGTGGTGGACTGTTTCCTCTTCCTGTTGAAGTAGGATCATTTCCCTATCCCTTTTACAGACCAACTGTTGGACATAGTGGCAGACCATGAGCTTTATTCCCTCTTGGATGGATTCAGCGGATATAACCAAGTCCAAATCGCAGAAGAGGACCAATCCAAAACAACCTTCACCACAGAATGGGGGACCTATGCCTATAGAGTGATGCCATTTAGGCTTTATAATGCTCCTGCCACCTTCCAACGAGTAATGAAGCCTGCCTTCCAGAATCATTTGCATGATTTCATTGAGGTGTATCTTGATGAGTTCTGTGTCTATAGCTTAATCCGCGAGCATTGGGGACACCTAGAGCAATGTTTTGACAGATGTTGAGAGTATGGGATTTCTCTCAACCCCGACAAATGTGTCTTTGGTGTCTCCTCGAGAGTTCTTTTGTGCCATATTGTCTCTGCACAAGGGATTGCCGAGAGTATGGGATTTCTCTCAACCCCGACAAATGTGTCTTTGGTGTCTTCTCGGGAGTTCTTTTGGGTCATATTGTCTCTACACAAGAGATTGCAACAGACCCAGCGAAGATTGAAAAGATTGTCACCTTGGTAGCACCAACAAACCTCAAGCAATTGAGAGGATTTCTTGGCCATGTGGGCTACTACAGAAGATTTATTGCACATTTTGCAATCAAGGAAGTCCCTTTGCACAAGCTCCTAAGGAAAGATGCGGATTTCCTTTGGACTGATGACTGTGAGGAGGCCTTTAATACCCTAAAATAGTGCCTAATCCAAGCACCTATTTTACAAGCTCCTGATTGGATGAAGGAGTTCCATGTGCACACAAATACATCCGTTGAAGGCTAGGTGTTGTCCTATGTCAAAAGAGCCCCTCTAAATTAGATCAACCAATTTATTATGCAAGCCAAAAGGTCACTAATAGGGAACCGAACTACATAGTAACAGAGCTTGAGTGCTTGGCAATGGTGTTTGCATTGGAGAAGTTTCGACACTATCTATTGTCAATGCATTTCAAGTTCTAACTGGATCATGAAGCCCTATCTTCCTGATGAACAAAGCAGATGTTAAAGGACAAATGATGAGATGGTTGCTCCTATTCCAGGAGTTCGACTTTGAAGTAGTCACTAAGCCTGGCTATTCCCATGTTCTAGCTGATCATCTATCATGGATCCCTCAAACTGAAGAAGAGGAATAGGATAATCTAGACCTTCCTGATGCTTCCTTGTTTTTAGTTGAAACAGTTACTCCCTAGTATGCAGACATAGCCAACCTCCTAGCAAATCAATAGTATCCTCCTGGCATCTCAAGCCATGAGAAGAAGAAGCTTCTGTTAGAATCAGCCCCCTATACTTTGCTAGGCGGTGCACTGTACAAGAGAGGCAAATATGAAGTATTGCGAAGATGTGTTGCAAGGGATGAAATTGGCATAGTATTGAAAGCATGCCATATCGAACCATGTGGTGGACACTTTGCAGGAGAAGTGATAGCCAGGAAGGCTCTATTAGCAAGATACTGGTGGCCGACCCTCCACAAGGATGCATATGCTTACTGTAAGAGATGTGATGTTTGTCAGCGAATGGGGAAACCCACCAAAATAAGTGCCATGCCACTACAACCCATTCTTCCCCTCAAGCCATTCGAGAAGTGGGGGATTGATTTTGTGGGTCCCATTGATCCACCTACCAGACGGAAGCAGAACAGATACATCTTAGTATGTACGGATTATGTCACAAAGTGGTGTGAAGCTAGAGCTCTCAAGCGGAATGATGGTACCAGCGTAGCCCTATTCATGTACGAGAATATTATCACCTGTTTTGGCAGTCCCCTCGAGCTGGTAAGTGACAGAGGTACTCATTTCCTTAACAAAATCATGGAGGAGATGACGAAACTGTATAAGATCTGCCATCGTAAGTCCACTCCCTACTACCCCAGAGCCAATGACCAAGTTGAAGTCACCAATCGCATCCTTTGCTCGATTTTGACAAGAACGATTGCCACATATCGTCGCGAGTGGGGCGATCGACTTACAGAGGCCCTCTGGACATACAGAACCTCCCATAAGGCAGCTACAGGATAGACCCCTTTCCAGTTAGTGTATGGGACAGAAGCTGTCTTCCCTGTTGAACTAGAATTGCCCTCTTTGCGAGTGGTAGTTAAAGAACGCTTGGGAGACAATGAGTCACTGCAACGCCGTCTCCTGCACTTGGAATGCTTGGATGAGATACGGCGGATGTCCCTACAGTGCATGGAAACCACTCAAGTGTGACGCAAAGCCTATCATGACAGTTTCATCAAGCACAAGGAGTTCAAAGAAGGTGATCTTGTTCTGGTCTATGATTCGAGATTTGGCAAGTTTCCTGGCAAGCTTCAACAACGGTACTTGCTATGAATCCTAACGGCTATGTTCAGGTGCAGACCATTGATGCCTCTGATGATCCCTTCCTGATCAATGGCTATCGCCTGAAGATGTACTTCCCTCCTTGGGGATCTTGACAATCACAGTCGACCTACCCTTTCTCTTTTTGGCGTCGCATTGTCCTTCTTGTCGTGCTTCTGATAGCCCTTATGATTCTCCTCATGAGGTGGTTTCGTTCTGCTAATCCCTTGCAGAAACATCTCAACCCGACATTGTTCTCTTCTCGTCTAATCCAACAACAATGGCAAGATTGGTCCTAACACATGGTATTTCTACAATTTTCTTTCTTAAATGAAAAAAAAGGAAAAGAAAAAAAAAGGAAAAAAAAACAACTGAAAAAAAATAAGAAAACTGTTATGGGAGAAAAGGAAGAAATTCCATGTCATAACAAGCCTCGTTCCAAGAAAATGTGGAAAACACCCTTGGGCGAGAAGCTGACTATGGAAAAGGTGGTAATACCTCGCAGTTCAGGATAGCTAATTCATCACCAGCAGAACCTCTTCAGAAAGTAATTTGAAGCCACCTCCCTTGGTGCGTTGTCTCTGCAATATCAGTCCGTCTGCCCTTCTTAACATATGACTTTTCTTACAAGTCATTGAAGTATAAGATTTGTAGGCTACCTCCTTGGGTACCCCTTGTCTTCAAGATCCTAATGACAACAACAGCCGACATGATTTTCATCACCAACCCCTTGAGTGATGCGAGCTTTCATCCTAACAGGATGGGGATGTGCATATGGGCTGCCCTCTGTATCTATCAGAGCGTGAGACAGAGGGTGGGGTGAGTGAACCATCTTTCCCTTTAAATCAAATGAGAGGTGAGATGTGTGAACAGAGTGTTGCACGCATGGGATGGGCCTCTCAATGCACGATGCTCGATCTGTTCCTGTGCACTACACCATAAGGCTCCCTGACCTTCTTTCTTGCATTGTATGCTGGCACAGGGTGGGATGCACAATTGAACCATCAATTGCGCACAAGGCATACAACCTCTGCACAAGTGACAGTGAGGATTACATCAATGGGTTTCAGGAATGGGCTGCCCTCTGTATCTATCAACAGAACGTGAGACAGAGGGTGGGCTGAGTGTGACTGGTGTTTCTTCAATCAATTATCGAGAGGTAAGGATTGAGGGACATTAGGAAAATTGGAGTCAGGTATGTTTCTGTTTCCCTCTGCACCCACGGGCTAGGTCTCTGCCATCAGCACATGACACATCATTCTGTTCTGTACACTGCACTGCAAGGCTCCCTGGCCTTTCTCCTTACACCTATGCCAGACGGGTTGGACGTACTGATGCACCATCAATTGTGCACCCTGGCATACTCTCTCTGCACCATTTCTTTGTCGATTCCTAAACTAGGTGTGAGCTATGGGTTTCATCAGTATTCACTCGAGTGATGTTAGTAATGGGGCGAGTGACTGTTCTTTCATTCCATTTGCGACATCGTGAGTTGAGTACAATATCCCTCATCATCGACAAATTTCATGTGATTCCTTTAATCAGCTACCTCCCTGGTTGCTACCGCTTGGTCCCTGCCACGAAGGACGTGTACTGTGAAGACACCTTGGTACCTCCTGCAGCCGACAATGATACAAGACGTAACCTTGATAGTCGACATTACTCCTCGGCAATATGGACAAGTTCTTCTAACCCTACTTCTTCTGTTTTTTAGTGACGGTCATGTCTTGAGTGTGGGGACGTTTGTGGTTGGTCTGATGTGTGGTACTAGGTTCTTGATGTTCGGTTTACCCTTCCTGTGTGGAGATGCATCCCTGTGCGTCTGCGATGCATAACCGTATGCATATACCCTGTTCTGATCATATATCTATGCCGTGACTTCATTTTACCTTGATGGGGTCCCTTCTCCACTCCTCCATTCTCTTTCACCCTGTCCTCTGGAGCTGCTTCTTGACCGTTTGCCTTTATTCTTTGTTTTGTGGTTTTTCCATGTGAACGCACCCTATGTTCACAGAGCATCATATCAAACCTTACAGCCGTGTTTGTCCCTTTGAAGTGTCTATTTTTCCTTTTTACCAACCCCTGTTCCGACAGATGGTTCTAAAGTTATTAATTTTTGAAGCAATTCCCGTAAATTGGACAGTTTTCCATGTGAATGCATATTTCTTGCTTTGGAACCTTGATCTGATGTGCCAATCCTGTCCTTCCCATTCCCCTTGCCATTTTTCATTTTTACTCCATGTCATTTCGATGCACGGTTTATTCGTTACTAATTTTTACGGGTTTTCGGGCCCTTTTCGTGCCTATTTTTCACATTTTTCCATGTGGACCTATCCTCTTTTCACCGAAATTCCAGTTTAATTTGACAGCTGTATCTTGCCAACTTTTTTCCCACTTTTTCATTTTTCCTCCATTCTCTTCCGACTGCCGGATTTTTAGTTATTAATTTTTAGTGTATTTTTACGTTTGTTTTTCGATGCACGGTTTATTTGTTATTAATTTTTGCGGGTTTTCGGGCCCTTTTCGTGCCTATTTTTCACATTTTTCCATGTGGACCTATCCTCTTTTCACCGGAATTCCAGTTTAATTTGACAGCCATATCTTGCCAGCTTTTTCCCCACTTTTTCATTTTTCCTCCATCCTCTTCCGACTGCCGGATTTTTAGTTATTAAATTTTCAGTGTATTTTCACGTTTGTTTTTTACGTTTTTCCCATGTGAACCCCTCCTAATTTCTCCCAAACTAAGTTTTGATGTGCTAGCCTTGTGAATTCCTTTCTTCCAGATATTTTTTCTTTTTACTATCTTCTATTCCGGTGCACGGTTCTTCCTGTATTAATTTTCGAGTCCATTTTCGGGTCCATTTTTTGGGTTTTTCCCATGTGAACGCATCCTATCTCAATCGAAACTGTGTTTTTCCATGATAGGGTTGTTGGACACATGATTTTTCTTAATTTTCCTTCTTTCCATACTTCATTCCGACGAGGAGAATTTTTTATATTAATACACATATGTGTTTTCGGGCTTTTTTTGCGTTTTTCCCATGTGAACACCCTGATTTTTTCCCAGAACCCGTGTTGCATGTTTCCATCATTTTTCTCTCATCTCCCAGCACATTTTTACTTTTTACGATTTTTCGATCCGACGAACGGTTTGGATTTTATTAAAATTTTCTTTCTTTTTGCCGTGTGACTGTGTTTCTCGTGTTGTACGTGAATGCGCCTATTTTTGGTTTTACATGCCTCTAGATGCCCTCGTGGTGCCTGTGGCTCGTGTATCACCGTCCCTGCCCCATTTGATTCCGTAGATGCAAATTTTTTTACTCCCGCCCCGTGCATGCATATAGGACGGGGGCGCACTCCTTTTTCACACATATAACTAATTTATTATTATTATTATTATTAAAGAAAAACAAACAAACAAAAACAGCCCACACCATTTTACCCAAAAAAAAAAAAGTTAAAAATAAACAATCCACATTAAAAACAACAACACTTTTTTTTTAAAATTAAAAAAACCACAACCAAACACAAAAAAACTACATAAACTAAAATAACATACACTCAAATAAAAAACAAATAAAAAGAATCAACACAAAAAAAAACACCAAAACACACATTCCGTTAATTTTTTTAAAAAAAAACGATGAAGGAACAACCATTACACTTAAAACCTTTAAAATTTATAAAAAACAAAAAAAAGAAAAAGAAAAAGAAAAACACCCAACCGCTTTCCTGCTCCCGCACGCTCCTCCTTCCTCCTCCTTTCCCTCGTTGCAGCTATTTTGTCCTCCTCTTCCTGCGTCAACGTCTGCTCGGTGGGCTTCGCCTGGCTTTGTAGCCTCTGTCCTACATCACCTGTGCTCCTTCACATCCCCACCCCCCGCCGCAGGCGCTACCTTGTATTGGTTGTGCGGCCAGCGCACCTCAGCCACTGCCCTCTCTTCCAGCGGATGCTCCATCAAGAAACACCTCAGCCTCAACCCCAACCCCAGCCCTTGGCTTCCCCCCTTCCATACCATTTTGGCGTTGCAACCCCACTATCTTCGCCTCGACAGCCGCGATCGAGCCGCCGCCATGCCCACCTCGATAGCCGTGGTCGAGTCGCCGCCTTCACCTCCTCTTCACACCGCGCACGCTTCTTTTTCCTCCTCCACGGCGCTCTCCTCCGCTGCTGGCCCTTCGCGCCTCCTCCTCCTCCTCCTCCTTCTCCTCTGCCTGCAGCGGCTCTTCCCCTCCCCCACCCTGGTTATTTCCTCTAAACTAACCCTAGTTTACCCTAACTTAACCTTAGTTACACTAATTAACCCTAGTTGACCTTAACTAACCCTAGTTAAATTTAACTAACCATAGTTAAGCTTAACTAACTTTAGCTTAACTAACTAGCATTACTTAAACTAACTAACATTACTTAACCTGACTAACATTACTTAACCAGACTTACCTAACTAACCTAACTTAACAAACTAAACTCACCTAACTAACCTCCTTGATTTAACACACTAAACTAACTTAATTGACTTTCCCAGACTAAGCTAACCTAATTCACTTAACCTACTCAGTCACCTAATTCACTTAGGTTACCCACTTACAGCCCCCGTTTCTGCCCCTTCTCCTCCGTTGTTTTTGCGCTGTGTGGCCGTTCTCGATATAAGGGTGTGCTAGCGAGCGTTCACGTGCGAGGAAGCGCTTTCGACTTGTCCGTGCGATGGAGTGTTGCAGTCAACTGTTCACACGCAGTCATCCTCCCTTGTTCACACGCAGCTCGAGTACCGCCTTTTATTTTCAAACCTGCAAAATACATTAAAATAAACATAAAACACATAAAATTTCTAAAAAATCATTTAAAATTTAGAAAATTTATAGAAAATTTCCTAAAAATTTTCCAATATTATTGAAATCATTTTGAATATTTTTTAAAGTGAAAATTCAAGAAAATAAATTGTCAAAAAATTCAAAATTTAAAAATTCCTTCAAAAATACATGTGAAATGAGTAAACTTTATTAAAAATTGGTAAAAATTCAAAAATAAATCCAAAAAATTTTCAAAAGATTCTACAAATCCCCTTGTCCCTTTTTCCACTAATTTCTCAATTGAAAATGCTTCCATAAATGGCCAAAATATTATTTGAAGCTAAAATCTCTAAATTTAATATTTCACCTAATAAAAAATCATTTTAAATTTCAAAAATCAGCTGAAAAATCATGGATAAATTACAACACATTGTTGACACTTGTTGGATTGCTGAAATCCCACTCTTACACTTCACAACATATTCATGTGTCATATATCCCGTTTTCATTATTTAAAAAAAAATAGAACAAGAAAAAAATAACAAAAGAAATAAAACAAACTAAACAATATACACAATACAAACACACCTAAAATACAAATTAAAAAACCATAAACAAATAACAAAATAAAAAATAAAAATAAACTAAAAATCCAACAAAAACACTAAGGTGCTTTATTTTTTCCAGTTAGTGGTGTTTGTTTTTTTGATTGGATTCCTTGCATTTTGAGACTACTCCATGCGCCTTCAGTCCATTGCATACACACCCCTACCAGATATTTATTTTTGAGCTTTATTCATTTTCATCATCCCTTAACCACAATTAATTGCTAAAATGAACTATATTCACCCACTTTTCCACGCGCATTCGCGCTAAACACACAATTTCTAATAATTTAAAAATCAAGCAGCCGTTCACTTTGCACGCGCTATGTGCACTTAAGAGGCACCTTAATTTTTAATAAAAATAAACTAGCCGTCACAAAAAAGCACACGCTGGCAAAAAAGTGCTCCACATCACTATTACTTTTTAATTAATGAATTTGTATTTAGAGACCCCAGTCTGGTAATCGCAATCCGAGCTTCGTTAAAGCACTGCTTCACCCTAATAAATTGTAATTAAAATTTTAAGAAGGAATCGTTGTTTTCTTATTAAGGTTTATAACCTAATAAAAAGTCACCCATTGTTAATAATTTCTTAAAATGAACCCTTCATTAAAACAATTTCCCCTCACTGCACTTTTTTTTCCCTTTTTTAATAAGCATGCTTCGTGGGATGGGCGCGTAAAGTCCTCTTAGCTGAGATTGTGGGTCAAAGTTATAGTTAGGTCCTGATTTAGATTTTTATGGTATTATGGTTTGTTTATGTGTTACGATTATGGGTACGATTTGTAGTTTTTCTTTCTTTCTTGCATGATACGGGGTTTTGGGTGCCTGCTTGTTGCATCGCATGAAATTTTTGGTTGCATATATGTAGAGATCATGCCGAATTTTTTCTAGGATGTGGGTTGTTTGGGGTGGTAAATTGGTTAGTTACGTCTATGTGTATGTCCTTCTTTTGATTGATTTCTTTTTGATAGCCCTTTGGTTGTTTTGCAAGCATTCTTTGTGATTGTTTGTGTTTGTGATGTATGTGTTTTTCATCTGAATGGCACCTCATGCTTCTCCTCCTATCCAGTATGTCCCACTGATCAGTAGGGATTATTCTTCCCTACTGGGTTTTGAGCCTATAGTGAAAGCAGGACTTGCGACTTTCGTGGATGATTCCCATTGATTCTAGATGATCCATCCCTGTGTGATGAGTTCCTTACATCATATAGCAAGAAGTCGAGCTTGGTTCGTGGTGCTTCCATGGTGTTGACACCCCGAGGGTTAGGGAAGGCTTTGTCTCTTCCCTACAAAGGAGAGCCCTTTGCTAGACAATTATTCTCCAATGATGAGATTTTCAAGCTGTTACAGAAGCAGACCAAAGAGATGTCAAGAAAGTGATAAACACTTCAGGAGTATCTTCCATGATCACTGATCCTCTTTGGAAGTTAGTCTGCCAGTTTCTCTAAGACAGGTTTATGCCTGCCAAAATACCATCCCATTACTTGTCCAAAGAACTCTTCACAGCTTCCAGGATGGTGTTAAAAGGGGTGGCTATTGATTGGAGTACTTACGTGCTTACAAAGATGGACCAACATTTTGTCAAAGTAACCAGAGGAAATGTCACAAATGTCACTTATGGTTCATACCTATATGCTTTCTTGACATACTCAGGCCTAAAGAAGGGTGTGTTACCACCTCCTTACCTCACATGTAACAATTTATTCAGGGCACATAGAGAGGGTTCTTTGGACATATCAATCCCTTCACTGAATAGTTTAGTGTCATGAGATGCTATTTCATTCCTCTGTAATGACATCCATAGTTTGATTGAACTTTCAATGACAGCTTGTGTTTAACAGCTGTATGCTTCTTTCTATGAAGAACTGATGCAGTCCAAAGACCAGTTGCATAAGGCAACCTCAGAGTTAGCCTCTGCTAAAGACACACTTGCGGATCTATTTAAGCAGATGGAGTAGAATACCCAAATGATTGAGACCTAGAGAGAAGAAATATCTTCTTTGAAGATTCAGTTAACAGAAGCTCAGTCAGAGATCTCTAAAGTCTAGGAGAAGAAAGAAAGAATGTCCAAAGAAGCTCAAGAGTTTCAGACTCTTTTAGATGCAAAAGTGTCAGCCTTACAAACTGCTCATAATACAGTTAAATCCTAAGCTTCCCAAATTAAGCAGTTACAAGACCAACTAGCACAATCACGGTCCATTCCTCCAAGACCCAATGTTCCTATTATTCCTTCTATCTCTAAGCAGGACTTGGCAGTTCTCCAGAGACAGGCCACTTTGTGTCCCTTGTTTCAAGATAAAGTGGAAAGATTTCAGTCCAGGATGGATTTGTTATGGTCTACATTTGAGCACTTTCGGGAGTATGTTCCTCCGGACTATTCTTTCTTTGTCCACTATCAGTTGCAAAAGTTGGCCTACATTTGAGCACTTTCGGGAGTATGTTTCTCCGGACCATTCTTTCTTTGTCCACTATCAGTCTGCAAAAGTTGGCCTTCTATATGAAGCTTTCAACGATGGATCTTCCTCTTCTAGAGGATGGTTGGAGTGGGGCTTGGTCTTCTAAGCTGCTGATGACAGAAGTGGTCCGTATGGTTTTTGAAGATTCTGTGACAACGGATACTATGTTGATGTCTTACATGTATCTATGAGGTGATCTGTTGATTTCAAATGATGTAGATATAGCCTAGTATGTGGGAGATGTGGTTTTGCAAGCTGTTTTGTATGTCAACTATTTGGAGTTGCAGATAGATGACATGTTCCAGTGTTATTTCTCCAAAGTGGCTACTTGCCTTGACAATTCATGGCACTCAATGATTGATTCTGTGGTCCTGAATCAACGTCAGAATACAGCTTCTACCTATGTATAGAGAACTAACCAACTGAGGGTGGATCTCTTAGCTCATCTTTCCAAAAACCATCCATTTGATTCACCCTTTTTTTTATTCCTATCAAAGAAGATCTATATTAGGTCTCTCTATTCCTACCCTATTGTACTACCAACAAATGGCTCATCACTATGATACTTATCTTTCCCTTTATAAAACCAACTCAGCAGCTATCTTACCTCTTCTTTTTCAACCTCAGGGTTTTCCTCAAATTCCTATATTTACCTATTGTTCTTTCATTGAAGATTGAGTTTTTTCCCCTTCTCCACCATGCCCTTCACCATCTATCCATATACATTCTACTTTTCCTATTTATCAATCGACACCTTTCTTAATTGATTCACTTAAATTTTTAGCCACTCCTTCTTTAGCTTATTCCTCCTTTTATGATTTTTCCTACCCATCTCTTCATCCTCTTTTACTTATTCCACTTCCATCTCCTACCACTTCTATTTCATAACCCCCTCAGTTGGTTAGTGAGTACGAAGGATTTGATCAGCAGATTCCCAAAAGAAGAGGATGGAGCTCGACTGATTCTCTTACAGGACCTCAGATAAACTGGCCAATAATTCCTGGGGATTGGACTACTGCTAGTCAAGCATACCAGAATTACCTTCATTTTGCTCACCAATATTCACAATCTCTAGATCCTTCAGTGAGATTGACAGCTCATTTTTCTTGGTATCTAGCATACATGCATAGGTATTCCCATAATGATCAAAAGGCCATTCCAAAACTTTGTATGAATGTCAATGTGAACATTGATTCCCAACAATTTGATGTCCTCTATTTTCATGCCCTATGTCTACCTAGCAGATACCTTGTTTTGCTAGAAAGGATATGCTGCTTGCAGTTCTTTCAAAATCCTTCAAAGACATTTGTGGATGAGTCTTTCTCCATGGATCATTTTCAAAGCCACCAATCCTTCAAAAGGGATCACCTTCATTGATGCCTTTGCAATGTATTTTGAATAATTCTTAATGATATATTTTTGTTTTTGGAGATGTCATTCAGATGGTTGTGTTAGTGTTTGTGTGTGTGTTGTAATAATTGTATGTGATGAGTTCGTGCTGATTGCGAATAATTTGTTCGAGAGCTCTTTTCAAACTATTGATGGCGGATAGAAAGCTTATGGTGAAAAGCTGAAGAAAAACCTCTTATATCCTTTACAAATTTGTTATGATTTTTTTAAATTGATTATCATATGAGTTAATGAATAACGAAGTTTTCCTTTAGAAGTTTTTTCTAGAGATACAGGTGATAAGTTGGGGTCATGGTTTGGAGAGATTATTGAAGATCCTACAAGAGATCAAAATTGAGCTCTTTAGTGAACTTATATTCTTTTCCTTAGGTCGCAAGGACGCTTCCTTTCTAAGTGTGGGGATATGTTGAGAGTGGAAAAAGAATGAATTTTTGACTGATTTTTGTTGTTTTTGAGGTCTGAATGATTGATTTTTTATGGATTTAGAGTGATGTATGGTTGATAATGGAAGTGTTTGAGAGTGTTTTGGATTATATTGATTATGTTTTGGAAGTTCATGATGATTCTCAGTAGAGATATGAAGCTCTCTGATGTTCTGATAGGTTCTGTTGAGGTTCTGATTGGCTCTGTACACCTTCTGTATAGCTTCTGTTTTGTTTTGATTTTCTTCTGTATGAAGCATGGATTGATGATTGATGAAGATTGAGATCTTTTGGAAGCTTATTAAATAGTTTTTGATAGTTTGGAATGGTTTGAGTATGAGTTATGAGGTTCTGATGACCTTCTGTAATCCTCTGTAAACCTTCTGTAGAGCCTCTGTAACTACTCTGTCTCTGCTCTTTAACTGTTCTATATCTGCTCTAGTACTATACTCTACTGTTCTGTAGACCTTCTGTAAGTGTTCTGTAGAATGTATGTGTGACTTTGGGAAAGTTTTCTAACTTTTGGAAAGGATGAATCTAAGTTCAAAAGAGCTAAAATAAATGGAAGAAGCAGCTGCTGAAGATTGAAGAGAAGACTGAGTGATAGTGACAGTAGTGAGCTGTGAAAAGACACTGTAGTGGCTCTAGTGCATCTTCATATCAGACATACCTCTTGGGAGGTGCATCCACAACCTAAGAAGGATTATTGAGAGTTATTATGAGAGTATTGTAGTGAGGAGATGATGTACTATTGAGAGAGAGAGAGAGAGAGAGAGAGAGAGAGAGAGAGAGAGAGAGAGAGAGCCAGAGATAGTCAATTCTATCAAAACAGTGTAACTGTATATAAGAGATTGAGAGAGAGAACTATGAAGACATTGAAGATGAATACTATGTGATTGATTTCCATTCAAAGATGGTGTATTCTTTTGTGTTCTTTGTTATATTGATGGATTCTATGAATAAGTTGAAGATTATGGTTGATTTTATTAAATCCGTGGGAGATATCTACTATGATGCTACGTGAAGAATTGTTGTTTTCTTTGTTTTGATGATCAAAAGAATGAAATAAAAGCTTTTTGATGTTACAAGATAGATTTTCTTGCAGTAGAATCCCCTTTTCCTTGGTGTTCCTCTTAGGGCTCCAGCACCCTCGTTCCCCCTACCTCGCAGGACCGTCCTTCACTACGAACCCCCTGCTCCAGCCCTTATAAGCTCCCATTCACATGTAGATGAAGTGCTTACACTTGACCTCATTCACATGCAACACCCTGCATTTTTCCAACCCTACCTTCATAGTTAGTGTTCTCACGTGGATTATTCATTGTTTTCGCGTGCATACAAACTCAGTTCATGTTCATGCACGAGGACACATGTGGGATCTTGACCGTGCCACATAGCCTATTTTTCACATGCACCATAGCCGGGTACTTGCCTTTTCTCACATATTTATTTATTTAAAAAACCAAAAACAAAACAAAACAATTAAAATCTATCAAAATTTTAAAAAATTTGAAAATTTTAATGAAAAATAGCAATACAAATCAAAAAATTATTGCAAATTTGGAGATTGTAAATTTAAATTGAAAATTCACATTAAAAAGTAGAAACAATTTGAAAAAGCTACTAAATTTTTTAAAAATTCAATGGAAAATATTTTAAAAATTAAAAAAATTTTAAAAATCCTTCAAATTTCTCAAAAATTTTACAAATTATCATTCACAAATTCTAACCATTTTTATTTATGTTTTATCAATCCAAATTGTGCATTTATTCATTCAAAAATAATATAATGAAAGAGATGAAAAATACTAAAAAAAAACAAGTACCAAAACAAAACCTAACAAAACACAACCATAATCATATAAACATCTTATTTTTTTTAAAATAAAGTAAAAAATAAAATATTAACAGTCAATCAAAGAAAATGAAAAGAACAAGCAAACAAATCCAAAAACCCATACATTTTCTCATCCTTTTGTTCTTTCCTACATTGGTGTTGGTTATTGTTTTTTTTTTCCATATTGTCCAGGAGGTCGACTCTCTACTAGCTTAACCTATGGCTCTTGATCATGGATTTTCTATTGTTATGGGTTTTTGGATGAGGATTTGTGCTCCTTACAACTATCCACATACTATCAAGTTCCATTTCTTTTCCCTCTTTCATATGCACAATAACACACAAATAAATTATACATAAAATTAATTTGACCATTGTATCCACCAAACTAGCAGAATGTACTCTTTAAATTTTTTAATTAAAAGCAACCTAATTGGTAAATTGTAAAATGAACCCTTGCAATTGCACAAGCACATGGCACAATAACCCGTATAATTTTGTAAATTAAAATTTCACTCTATTCACAATGTACATGCACACACACTATATGCACATTAACTTGTAATTAAAAATAAACTCCTGCCATCACGCATTCATGTGCTTTGTGCCCAACATCATGTAAATTGTAATAATGAAGTGCATTTGTAGAGACCCATAGTCAAGTCAAGTCTGAGTGAGTTTTGGGTTATGAAAGACATTTCATTGTGTATTAAGGGAGTCATTTAACAATGAATTGCAAACTAATTTCTCATATGATAAAGGAAAATTGTGTAGTTTTCACTCATTCACATCACCACACTATAGGTTGATGAAAAGTGTTTATGGAGATGGGGTTTTGTCAGTCAAACATTGGTCATATCAATCCCTACCTATTCTATTTTTTAGTCAGTGGTTCTATTATGAGTCCCTTTTTATCTGTTTGATCTATTTAGTGTTAGAGATGCGGTGTGATTAAGATTGTACTTGATTTGAGTGCTTGACTATGGGATTTAAGGGTGCTCGCATGTTTACATATCATGAAGCTTTCAATCACACGTATGCATATGTCATGTCAATTTTTTTTTGTAGGATGTGGTCTACTTGTGGGAAGTTTGGTCCAATCATATTAAACTTTTTATCTTCTTCCTTACATTCATCTTTGTGGTGGATTGTGTGGATTTTGTAAGAACTCCCTCTTTAACCTAGTTTTTGTGTGTGTGGGTGTTATCCTGTGTAGTATGAATGGTTTCTCTCTCCACCCCATCGATAGTGGTTTAGCATATCCCACTACCAATACATGACTACTCCCTCCTTCTGGAAGCTGATTATATTCATTGGGTTGGCCTTCGTTAGTTTGTTGATTTCAAGTTTCTACCCATGGATGCAAAACTTTACTATTACTTCTTAGCATCTTACAAGAAATATTATGGCTTGATGTATGATCGTAATTTCTACTTATCTTTTGCTAACATCATCAAGGCATTGTTCTTATCCCTTTTTGCTTCCTTTGTGCCTAGTGGCAACCAACTGCTACTTACAATAGAGGAGTTTCTTGCCCTTTTACAAAAGGAGACTTCAACCATGTTGGTATATAACAAAATTATTAGTAGCTCAGGGGTGTCAATGGCCCATATCTCTTATCTTATATGGAAGTAATTGTGTCAATTCCTACAAGACCGCTTCATGTCGAGAAAGCATGCATCCAAGTGCATGTCCAAAGAATAATTCACTGCATTTGTTAGGATACTTGAAGGTGTCAAGTTTTATTGGGTAACATTTCTTTGGGTTGAAATAGACCAACACTTCCAACGTGTAAGGAAAGGCCAGCTTAACAATGTGTCCATATGGAGCTTTTCTCTAGAAGGTTATTACTCTTGCACCTCCTCTAGGTGGAGTGCCAATACTTGATCCTACCTCTCTTCTAAAGCAAGCTCCATCTCATGTTTCCTCTCCTCCAATGTGGCCAAAACTTTGATTTTGAATATGTGTCTCCTACTAAGTTCCCTTTAAAAAAATGTTTACATGCAAGGGGTTCATCCATTCCTCCTTCTATTCTCAATCCTCTTGTATAGGATTCTACTCATACTATTTCTAGCATCTCTCTTTCCTCTTCTTTGCTTGTACAATTCTATTTGCAGTCTAATGAGAAGGACAATTAGATTTGCAGGTCCCTTCTTCCTTGCAAACAATGTTATTTGGACCCATGCTTTCACAATTAGTTTCAAGTGTATAGCCTACTCTAGAAACCTCAATCACTTCCTATCTTCAGTCCATATATACAAGTGTTTACACCTCTCTCCAAGACAAGATGGACTCCCAACCAACTTAGCAATGCCTTGGAGGATCTAGCCTTTGAGAGATCTACCTTGAGTGACATCCATAAACAAATAAGTGCAACTGCAGCTTTAATGGATTCACATAAAGCCACCATTAAAGAGCTAGAAACCAAGGTCAATACTTTAGAGGAGGGGAATTGTGTATGTAATAACTAAAGAGAAAAATTATGCTCTCAAGGAGACGATAATGTTAGCTAGTAAGCTTGGTACATGTAAGGGTTAGTTACAATACTCTTAGGAAACTATAGAGTCATAGAAGAAGCTTATTGAAGAACTTCACAATAAAATAGCTACCCTTTGTATTCCTCCTCCAGCTCCTATGGTATCTTTTGTGTTGTTTTCTAAAGAGGATCTTGACTAGTTTTAGCGATAGGCGAAGGTATGTGATGGTTTCTCTACTAAGATAGAGCACTTTTAGTAGTGCATAAACTATGTCCGGAAAGATTTTGTTTGCTATGCTGATTTGGTGTCACCTCACCTTCTTTCTTGATTAAGTATAATCAATAATGCTTGGCCTTGTATATTTCCTTGAGTAATGTGGATTTAGAATCTCCAGAGGATGGATGGCAAAATTTGTGGTCTATAGAATTCCTTAAATCAGTGTTTGGATTTGTGGATGAGCTAATTTCTCATGAGGCACAATTACTTTCTTTCATGTATCTTAGAGGAGATTTGCAAATCCTTGATGAGGAGGACATGAATATTTATGTGGGTGATGTGATCTTATAGGTTGTCATATATGTACATTCAACTGAGATGAATTTGGTAGATGGATTGAGAAATTATCATTAGTAGGCATCCTGGTGTAGAGAACATGCTTGGCATCTTCCTTTGCAAGATGGTACGATGGAGTCACACTATCGACGGTGTGTTTTTTGATAAATCTAATATCTAGCCTCCTATATGTTGTAAATAATCATTTTTTCACATATGAATTCTTTGAAACTTTCAAATTTCGTTGTTCTATTTATCCCTTTGATCCCAATGATCTCCTTTCCTATTCCCTTATTTCATATCGTCGGCCTTTGAATGTTTCCATTATCAATTCTAATCTAGATATACCATTCATATCTTATCTTTCACACTTGCAAACTCTTCTCAAATTCCTATTTTTACTCATTGTACATTCATTGTTGATCCCACATCTTCTCCTACCTCTTCTAAATCTCCTTTTATTGTTCTAGCTATTCCTTCTATCTTTTTAGCAAAATCCCTTCATGCATTTTTATTATCTTATCCTCCTTTTCTATCCTCATCATCCCTTCAATTATTATCTTTTTATGATTTGTCTTACTTGCCTTTGCAATATTTCCCTATTATTCCAATGCCCCCACCTACTGAATATATCAACCTTTGTCCACAATCTATAATGGGTACTCTTGGATATGATAGTGATATTCTCCATCAACAATAGTGGATGCTACATGATTCTTAGATAAGTTCATTGTTTAATTGGGATCTTATTCCTGGGTCTTAGGAGAGTTCTTAGCATGTTCAAACTTCTATCTTCAATTTTCTCGAATGCATACTCAGTTTGAGAATACCTTTGCACATCTTGCAACTCATTCTTATTGGTGTCTTATCTTTATGCATCAACAATCCAATTTGAGTACTCAAAAGACAGTACCCAATTTGCAGATTAATCCTAATGAGGATGTAATAGTGGCTCATATGGATGTGTTGTATTCATTTGCACAAGCTTTTCCTACTAGATTCATTATCTTGTTAGAAAGGATATGTTGTCTACAGTTTCTCCAAAACATGCATATATACTTTGTAGATGAGAGAAAAGCCTTAGAATGTCTCAAGATTATCATGAAATTCAAGAAGAAATATCTTTGTCCTACATAGGAGTGTAGTTTTTAGTTGTACCTTTCTTTTTAATGAAATATCTGCTTATTTTTTCTCTCCATTTTTTGGAAACATGTGTCATTCAGACTACATCATTGTAGCATATATATGAATTCTATGTTTTGTAATGTCTATGTGAGACTTGTGTCCTTTATCATTGTCATGTGAAGATGAGGTTGAAGCTAAAGATGATCAAATATAGATGGTAGTTGAAGTTGAAGATCTTTTGGAAGAATATATACAAAGATATAGAGAAAAACTCTTATATCCTTGAATGGTTTGAGTTTATTGGTTTAATTATTAAAGGAATGATTCATATTGGTTATGATTCTTCTTTCATATATATTATTAGATCCATGTTTATCTAAAGAAGACATTTTGCATTGTGAACTTTTTCGAGCTAGATTTGATTATTGAATATGATTAATTTAGAGCATTTATTCTCTTTTTCCAAGGTTGCCGAGGATGCTCCGTGATTAAGTGTAAGGATATGTTGAGAGTTGAATATACTTATTTTTTAAGTTGATTTTTGTTGTTTTTATGAGTTGAGTGGTTGATTTTTTATTTGTGGATTGATTTTGGATGTGTTGGAAGTGTTTTGGGATGGTTTGATTATGATTGAGAAGCTCTTGATGGTTTTTAGTTAAGATATGATGTGTTAATTGGTTTTCTAATGTGTCTATTTGGTTCTATTAGGTTTGTTTTACCTCTGTTTTGAGCTATTTTCTTTATGTTTGAAATCTTATGATTGTAATAAATGGTTTGAGGAATGATTAAGAGTTTTTTGGATGGTTTTGCATGGATTCAATTGATTTTTCTTCGAGTTATGTGGGTTCTTAGGCCTTTTGTTTACCTTCTATGAAGTGTTATGTAGAGCTTTTGTAAATATTCTACTTTGTTCGATTGGATGGATGTTTAGCTTGGGAATGTTTTGAAATCTTGAAAATTGATGAATGATAGCTCTTTTAAGCTTGAAGAAGAAAAAGAAGCAGAAGAAATAGCTAACGAAGACTTGAACTGTAGACTGTAGTGATAGTGACAGTAGTGAGTTCCCGAGGGTCATTGTAGTGCCTCTAGTGATTGTAGTGAGTTCCCAAGGGTCATTGTAGTGCCTCTAGTGATCTTTCATGCAAAACATACCTTTTGGTGGGGTATCCATGACCAAATGAGGATTAGTGACTTATAATTCTTGATTATACCAATGTAATATTGAGAGAGATCATATGGAAGAGAGAGAATATATGAGTGATAATCAATTTTCTATGAAAAACTATATATCTATGAGTGAGACTATGAGAGAGATGGAGAAAAAGACTATGAAGATGATGAAATATGAATACTATGTGATGAATTTCATTCAAAGTTGATAATTCCTTTGTGTTATTTTGGTTCTTTGATGGTTTCTGTGAAGAATATGTTGAAGATTTGTTGCGATAAATCCATGGGAGATTCACTATATGATGTTTGTGTGAAGATTGGTTGTTATTGGTATTCTTTTTCTTCTTGTGATTGATTAAAGTATGAAGAGCATGCTTGTTTGTGTAACAAGATAGTTTTTTTTGTAATAGTTTTCTTATTTTCTTTGTGTTTCTCTTGGGGCTCCACCATTGTGCCTAGGGGCAGCCTCTATTTCTCGTGGTGACCCTTCTCTATTGTCCTTGTCATCAAGGGTCACCATGAAGTGGCTCATGGCTACCCTTTGCCCAAGGGAAGCCTCTATCACTCCATGTGACCATTGTCTAGGTTCCTTATCTTATATAGTCACCACAAGGGACTCATGGTAAGTAATCCTTTCCATAGGGGTAGCCTCTATCTCTTTCTTGTGATACTGGTCCAGTGTTCTGGTCTTTGATGGTCATCACTATGTGGCTTGTGATTTCCCTTTGCCTAGGTAGCAGCCCCTATTGCTTGATGGTGATTCTTATCCAGTATCCTTTTCTTCTATGGTTACCACTAAGTAGCTTGTGGTAACCCTTTGCACAAGGACACCTGCTATCACTTGGTGGTGACCCTCCTCTAGTGTTTATGTCTTCTATGTTCACCACTAAGTAGCTCATGGCAACCCGTTGCACAGGGGCAACCTCCATCACTGTGTGGTGATTCTTGTGTAGTATCCTTGTCTTTTATGGTCACCACCAAGTGGCTAATGGCAACACTTTTTATAGGTATAGCCTCTATCACTTTGTGGCAACCCTCATATAGTGTTCTTATTTTCTATGCTCACCACCAAGCAACTCGTGCCAACCCTTTGCATAGGGACAGTCTTTATTGCATGATGGTGTCCCTTGTCTTGTTCTTATATTCTATAGTCACCTCCAAGAGGCTTGTGGTAATCCTTTGCATAGGGGCGGCATCTATCACTCATGATGATGCTCGCCCAATATTCTAGTCTTTGATGGTCACCACCAAGCAACTCTCTTAGCTACCCTTTGTCTAGAGGCATCATCTATCTCTCAATGGTGACCCAGGATCTAGTATCCTTGTCATCGAGGGTCACCACCAAGAAATTTGTGGTGGCAACTCTTTTTCCAAGGGTGCCCTTTATTGCTCAGTGTTGACCCTCATCCTTGTCCTTGTCTTCTAGGATCACCATCAAGTGGTGCATAAATGTAATGTAGTAGTCTCAATGGTTCTGTGGTGACTCTTTAGGGTGCATGTTTCAAGGTTCATGGTATACCCAAGTCCCCCCTATGGAAGGTGTAGAATATATCAAGCTCACAATGTAGTTCTTAGTGAGCTACCGAGGATAGAGAGGCAAATGTAGCCTGCAATACCATGCCTACAAGCCCTTCCAAAGATCGATTCAGGAAATATATGATCACTCAACTATAAACATGTCATGGATTATCTCGACAATCGTCACACTTTATGAGATTGTCGAATACTTTATCATTAAATTTTTTGAAGACATATTCTCGTATCCCATGTCCATAGGGTGTTGATCATACCCAAAGATTTTGACAGCTTGCACCACTTGCAACTTTGGTATGGCATGCTTTTGAATCCTATGGAGATCTCAAACCATCGCGTGTAGGAAACTCTTATTGTCTTGTCTCTTCACCGATGATGAGCTAGGTTGATATTACCTAATAGACATGAGAGGGATATACACTCACAAAGAGCACTAATAGAAAAATACAGTGAGCCCAAGATAGATCTTGCCACACAAAACATGCATCAATGCTTACAAAGAGTACAAGCAACACCCCAACTTGACTCCAGATAGAGCTGCCGAGTCCCACAAGCCTGTCAAGCCCACTGAGCCCCATAAGCCCACTAAGCCCCACTCCCAACCCTAGCTCCATCAACTCGAGCCCCATGCGCCTAAGCCATAGCCCGATTTTGAGGCCAAAGTGCCCTCACCCCATAAGCCTAAGCTTGAGCCCCAAGCCCAAATTCCCCCACCCCATTAGCCCCAACCATGGTCCTAGTCCCAAGTACTTGCACCATGAGCGCAAGCTTGAGCTCTAGTCCAAGCACTAGTGCCAAGTGCCCTTGCCCCAAGAGCCACAAAATGAGCTGTAAGTGTCCCCAATCGAGCCCCACCAACCCCCACCTCTCTTGCACAATCTCCTATCCTTTTCCTCTACTATAGCATCTGGTGTCTTGCCCAAGCACCAGCCCCAAGTTCCCTTGCCCCAAGAGCCACAACCTGAGCTCTAAGTGTCCCTAATCGAGCCCCACCAACCCCCACCTCTCTTGCATAGTCTCTATCTTTTTCCTCTACCATAGCATCTAGTCTTGGTAGAGCTTGCCAACCATCATCACTTTTGATAGAGGATCATGTTCTTGAGAGCGAGCTCAATGCCATCCTCAGTCAATGGATGGTTATGCTATTAGGAATTATAATGAAGCTGACATGGTAGATGTTAAAGATTGGGTGCAATTGAGAGAGGCTGTGTGGAGTGGGTTGCAATCGTTGAATGAGTAGTCACAAGGGGTGGAGATGAGGGGGCCAAGATTGGAATCTTTGTGGCACTGTGTGGTCTACTCCTCCTCCAGTTAGCTCATATGGAGAACCCCATCACATGTATCACATGTCAATCCTCCCAAGCCCAAACCCAACCCCAATCTCACCACCAATCCTAAACCTAACCCTGCAGTCCATGACAATCTCCCCATGCAGGCTGTGGCTACCTCACTAATGGAAATGCAAAAAATGGGTTCTCCTTCATGCTGTTAAACTTATAAGCTATAATTTTTTGGTAGAATTGTTTTTCTTATGTCCAAAATATGCCTCAAATTTTTGTGTTTGTATGTGGAAAAGGCATGTGTAAGATCTCTATTGATAGAGGTGCACAAGTCAAATTAATGTCATTCTAACATAGATGTATGCCATTATTTGTTATCTCTTTGCATATAATGTTGTTTTCTTTCTCATTGGAACAAACATCAATAGGAAGTAATAAGAGATAATATAATGCAAATAAATCCTTTCATCATGTGAATGTAAAGAAAAACAAGCAATGCATCTCTTTATCATTAACATATAAGTTAAACAAAGTAGCAAGTTGGATATCTTCATTATGTAGATCCCTCCTCAATTATCATAATGTGCACATTGACCCTAGCTTCATAATGATCAATAGTTCACTATTTAGCCAAACATCAATGTTTTAGCAAGTTGGATATCTTCATTGTGTAGATCCCTCCTTGATTATCATAATGTGCACATTGGCCCTGGCTTCATAATGATCAATAGTTCACTATTCAAACAAACATCAATGTTTAGTGTTGAACCTCCAGAAACTTCCCTCATGTCTTGGTCTAGTGGTACTAACATCTCGTAAACATGGTACCATTTTTTGTATAAGAATGTCATGATGAAGTTCTGAGTGGTAATCATGTACTTGCAAACAACAATTTCTAGTTGCACCTTGCAAGAGATTTCATCTTGCACCTCTGTATCCCAGCTTGCATCCACAAACTCTAGAATACTACATGCACCTAGGCACTTCATTAAAAATATGATAGAGAAGAAGTCCACAAAAATGGTTTTTGGCATAAAGGTACATATTTTTCCTTATCTACTTGCAATGTTGGGCTTTAGGTATATTTGCACCTCGTGAGAAATTTTACTTGTTAACTCTTGCTTATCCTTGAATGTGCTAGCGACATTCTCTACTCTTCAAATCTAGAAGGGAAAGGTTAGATTGGGTTCTCATTGCCCATTGGAGGGAGGTGGTATGTAAAAATGATCATAAAATAATATGCCCCTCTCAACTAGTGTCACTTTGGTCCTCCCCTTATAAAGCTCCTCACCAATAGAGGCATAGATGACATCTACAATATCATCACATATTCCACCAATTTCCACTCCTCAAGGCTTGATGGATACAAATTTTTTAACATCAAATGGTATCTTATTAATTATAGAATGAATAAGAAACATGAACCTTCATTCATATTAGAAAGTAAAATCGATTAGATTACACTAATAGTTGGGTCTATATAGAGAGAGATTGAAAGCATTGGGCTCAAGATGAAGCTCTGTATGCATAAAAATATGTTGCAATGCACTTCTTTGATTGTCTTCTTGGAGCCACTAAGTCTAAAATCTATTGCCTGCCCTTCCAACAGCATGATAAGAAAGGGTTGGGTATCAAGATCTCTTCCATTTTGTTGCTGCATGATTATCCGATGTCACTTTTTATGGTCAAGGAACCCACGTATCTTGCTTATGGAGGGTATTATAAGTGACTATGGACTCAATGAAAGCACTAGGCCTTCGGCATGATGATGAGAAAATGCCTCCATGGAGTAGGAAGATGGAGAGTAGAAACATGTTGCAAAGTAGTGGAGAAAAAACAAAGAGGAACACCTAGAGTTGTCAAGTAGAGGGAAGAGAGGAGGAAATGAACACTGAAAGATTTCAAACAGGAGGATTTTGCCGCTTTCTTTTTGCCTCAATAAGAGAAATGGATAAAATGTGACAACAAAACATTACTATTGGAAAATAACAATGAGTCCAATGCATCTCAGTGAAATTGATAATTGATCTACTTTACTATTGAAAAGTGACAATTACTTAAGACATTTTCCTAAAATGGAAGCCTTTTCCTTATTGATGGAGTACACTCTCTCTACTCCCACTAAAAGTCCCAAAAGTAAACTTGAACTCCCCCTAACGCCATGGTATATTTTGTGACTTTCATTAATGACTACTCTAGGCATGCATGGATATATAATTTAAAAGCTAAGTTAAGAGTGATTTGCACTTTAAGAAATATGTAAAGTAAGTAATCTCCACTAATAAATTTAAGGTATAGTTATCTAAACATGGGATGAAATACTAATGTATAGTACTGTATATACCACATAAAAATGATATAGCTGATAGAAAAAATAGTTCAATCATGGCGATGACATGATGTATGATTAAGAGTCAAGCTTTGCTACATAGTCTTTGGCTTGAAACCACATATTCAGGAATTTGGGAATTTTCATAAAGTTTGGGAATTCCTAATGTGATTAATATTTGGACACATGATCCAATCTTATCCCCTTACATGAAGGTGAAATTTTTATTGGATACTATATAAGCAATCCTCCCAAGTCCTACTCTTAAATATGAGGTTAAGATTTAGCCACTTGATTAAATATCTACTCCTTATTTGAAAATGGAACTTGGGAGATTCCCAAATTCTCTAATATGATATTTTGAGTCTACTTTATATGTACTCTATGTAGTACTAAGGATTTATAGTCTATCCAAAAATATGAGGCTTGGCATGAAAAAGAATCTATTTGTGACTCACTTGCTTGTTTTTTATTGCTTGGCTTCTACTTTAATACTAGTGCAACAATGTAAGAATATTGGATGACAAGGTTGTAAAATGCATTTTTACTGGGGATATAGTAATAAAATAAAACATTATAAGTTATACCATCCACAAAATGTGTATTGATTATCCATAATGTTCTCTTTGTGGAAGATAATGTTTAACCTTTAATTTCATATATGAAAGAGATAGATGCATGCCATAGGATATCTATGACGTATTGTTCCTCTTTTTAGCAGTGTGCAATCACATGCAATGCCAAATGAGATATTTTGTATTTCATGATACTACAAATTAGCCTATTTCTAAAGTAGATGTGAATGATACAAATTTTGGTAAGAGAGTAGAATTGAGAAGTCGAAGACTGTGCCAAAATTACCAGTTCAAGCATTATATGATAGTCATTTAGATGCACAATTGACTAACTGAACTTATTTGGATTCTCACAGTGCCTCTTATATATCAAGTTGTTATGTATTGGTTATTTCTAGTCTATGTGATAAGGATGAGCTTGTGGTATTTTGAAGAAGTATAAAATTTAGAAAATTGGATAGTTCATGTAATTTGAACATAATACTATTTTAAAATTTGGTATTTCATTCTTATGTGACTTGCCTTGTGGAAAGTAGGCCATTGCTCCCAAGTGGGTTTACAAGAGTAAATAGCAAGGCAAATAGTAGTATTTTGCTACAAAGTTAGATTTGTGGCAAAGGTTATGCTTAGTAGAAGGGCATTGATTTTGATGAGACCTTTGCTTCCACTTGCCATGTGATAACTATTCATAGCATTTATGTGTTAGTAGCTCATAATGGTTGGGATATACATCAGTTGGGTATCAAAACTATATTTTTTGAATGGTGATTTATATGAGAAAGTGTATCTTTTTCTATCTCATGTTTTTGTACAGAAAGGCAAGAAAATAAAGTCTGAGGATTGAAAAGGGCATTGTATGGTCTAAACCAAGCACCTAGGGCTTGATATGAGAAGAGAAATGCATGCTTGGCTCCACATGGTTTTCAAAACACTCTAACTCAAAGAACCTTATATGTTGTCAAGAATCACGTGGTGGGGAGACTTGCTTGAGCTGCTGTGCCAAACACACACCATATACACAAGAGGAAGCTCATTCAAGAATACAAGAAGAGAGATGGAGACCAAAACATTTCCTTGCTGGTTTCTTCTTCTTCTTCTTCCACACACAATACAATGTAAAAAAAAGTATAGATAAGATATAACATAAAGGAAAATAGCCTACTAAGTCAAATAGTGCATAATTGACTACACTAATCGATGATCATTATATAACTATGCCAGTTATTGTAGGTAGATGCAACAAACTAAATATCATAAGTGATTAGTCAATGGCCATGTGAGAATCATAATGACCGCCACCAATGTGCTAAGTGTAGATGTTTGGACCCATGTAACCAAGCGATCCATCATCAATGTCCATATATGTTGAGTTTGTCATGTCAACACTCCTCCTCAGGCTCAACTATATCTCTATAACTCCAAGTAAGCTTTGAAACTTTGAAGCATCTCTACACCCAATACCTTCATGAAAATGTCAACTATCTGATCTTGTGTGCTAACATATATAAAGTCAATGTCTCCTGTAAGTATCTTCTCTCTCACAAAGTGGTAGTGCACCTCAACGTGTTTTGTCCTAGCATGGAATACTAGGTTCCTAACTAGTTGTATGCTACTCATGTTATCACATTAAATGACAAGTGGACCATTTCCATGCATATCCAAATCATCGGATAACTTTTGTAGTCATACCACCTCACATGTTTCCATAGCACTACCTCTATACTCAACCTCTATACTTGACAAAACAATTGTAGGTTGTTTTTTGCTACTCCATCTAACTATTGCACTACCCAAGGGAAAACATGAATCCACTAGTAGATCTTCTATTTGACATACTACTAGCCCAAACTGCATCTATGTATCCAAACACCTGTACATCCTTACCTAAATCATAAAAACAGCCATAGTGTAAAGTGAACTTGACATATCTTAATATACATCTAACTGCATCCAAATGAGACTTTCTAGGCATCTACCTAAATAGACTAACAAGGCCAACAACATAGATCATGTATGGTCTTGTGATAGTCATGTAAATCAAACTTCCTACTATCCTGCTAAACATAGTAGGGTCTTCTATCTCATCCCCAACATCAGCACTCAACTTCACATTTTGCTCCAATGGTACTAAAAGAGGCTTACATGTTGCCATGCCATACTTGGATAACGTATCCAAGCCATACTGCCTTTGGGACAGCCATATACCATCATCACATTTGATCATCTCAATACCATAAAAGTACCTTAGCTCACCCAAATCTTTCATCTCAAACTTCTTCTTCAAAAAGTTTTTTAACTTCAGCAATTCCACTATCACTATCACTTGTAATAATTAATTTATCCAGATAGATGACTATGATGACCAAGCTTGTATCTCCCTTTCTCTCATAAAGTGAGTAGTAAACATCAGTAGTATAAAAACCAATATTAATAAGATACTCTTTGATCTTGTTAGACCATGCATGCCCTAGGTGCTTACTTCAGCCCATAGAGTTCCTTCTTTAACCTGGACACATATGTGGGATGCTCTAGATCCTCATAATCTATTTGTTGCTCCATATACACCTCTTCTTATAATTCATCATGCAAGAATGCATTCTTGATATCCATTTGCTATAAATTCTAACTTTTGGCTACTTTCAAAGCAATCACATATCTAACAGTTGCCATCCTAGGAACTGGGTTCAATGTCTATTTATAATCTATGCTATATATTTGGACATAGCCTTTTGCAACCAGCCTAGCCTTATACTTGTTAACCAAACCACCTGCATTATGCTTGATTTTGTAAACCTACTTATAGCCAATAGCTTTCTTGCCCTTAGGCAAGGGTATCAAATCCCAATTCGTATTGGCTTCTAATGCAGCCATCTCCTCATCCATTGTTGCATCCCAATGAGCACGACCAATAGCATCCTCGAAACAAGTGGACTCAACATCCTCAACTACTTTACTATATAAGTATGATGGTGAGCTCCATAACATTTAAAACCAGATCATTTAATAGGGTATTTGACCCTAGTAGACATGATACCACTATATCAATTAATAGAGTTTTTACATTACTATGTGCTCTCTATACACCTGGTGTCTTGACTGAAGGAATACCAAGCTCATCATCCAAACTCTTTGAACCACTAGAATCTCCATCAAATCCCAAATGACTAGTAGATGCATCATTTCCATCCCGACACTTTCTTCTTTTCTTTGTCTTTACCTACAATGCTTATAGTACCTAAAGATGTGGGGCTACTCCTTAGTCTCCCAAACTAAGGGCTAACTATGAGTGTAGTACCAAATGATACTTTTGTTCCATTAAGGCTTTGTGATTGTTACTTTTCATTTCACATATAACTAATGTGATCATCATCATCATCCAACGCATTACCATTTGATGTATACCAACTATTCATCTCATAAAAAGTAACATCACTGCTCACTTTGAACTCATCTATGATAGGGTTATAAATGATGCCCTTTTTTATCTAAAGAGTATCCAATAAAAATACATTTTTGAGCCTTTGGATCAAGCTTTTTTTACAGCTCATCTGGCACATGAACATACATAATACAACTAAACACTTTCAAGTGTGACACATTAGGCTTCTTGCTTATAAAGTATTATCCTCGAGGATCATCCCATGAATTACAGCTATGTGAGTATTGTTTATAATATAGGCTGTAGTATGAACAAATTTAGACCAAAATATTTTGGCATATTCTTTTAGCCACCATCAATGCCCGTGCAACTTCTGCAATATACCTATTTTTTCTTTCTGCAAAAACCATCTTGTGTGGGATGTGCCTACAAGTAAATTGTCTCTTTATCTATGAGACCTCAAGACGCCACTAAACTCATTAGAGAGGTACTCTCCCCCTCCATTTGATCTCAATCATTTAACTTTCAAACCCATTTTTGTTTCAAGAGCATCTTTGAAAGATTTGAAGTGCTCAAATACATCACTCTTTTCCTTCATGAAATATACCCACAACTTCCTTGAACAATCATCAATAAACATGAAAAAGTATTTGTTGCCACCAAGAGTTACATTTTATATAGGCCCCCAAATATCTGTATATACAACATCAAGTATACTTTTGCCCACATCTCTATCATGCAAAAAAGGTTGTCTTGCTGCCTGCATACCAAACTGATATGTTTCAAACACTTTATGAAATTCTATAGCTCTAAAAGTAGGCAACCCTGTAACTTATCCTTTGGATTGTATTAATTTTAGTCTTTGTACATTTGCATGTCCAATGCATTTATGGCATATTTTAATATTTGCAGCTACTCATTTTCTTTTAGCATATATGGTAGCATTTATTGCACAAATTATAGTATCTAAAGTAAACATGAGGCCAACTCTACTTCCTTTTTGCAACTAACTTACAATTATCATCAAAGTCTACTACAAAACAACCTTTTGCATTAAAAGCCAACTTGTAACCCTTGCTCTACCATTTGGCCAATGGACACTAAATTCTTTGTGATTAATGGCACATGTAATATATCTAATAGACTCTTTGTCTATCCATCATGCAAGGACAAGGGAACATTTCTAATGTGTGAAATTGGATAGCATGAATCATCACCCATCTGCACATAACTTGGATTTTGTAATATCCTGTATTCTTCAAACCATCTAGCATGACTAGTTATATGATTAGATGCACTTGAATCGGCATATCATACATCATCATGTGTCACATTTCCTATAACATCATTCATCATATGGTGCATAGCAAATAGACACTCATTTTTGTATTCATTCTATCGTGAAGACAATGCATTGTTTCCTTGCTACAATTTATTACTACAAATAACATCCCTCTTAGCATAGCAATGGGCTGTAATATGACCAGCTTTGCCATAGTAATAGCAAATAATATCAAAATTTTCAAAACCTCTATTTTTCCATCCACCTCTTCCTCTAGAGCCCCCCCCCCCCCCTACCTGTAAAGTTTTCACATGCTTCTAAAACCTATATTTCACTGAATTGTTAATTTAGTTTGCTTTGCTAGTTATCACCAGCACATCCAATACCATGGCCTCTCGAAGAGGATCTGCCACATTCTCCTCTTGAACTTGAGTAAAATGTTTGGATCTTTTCATTTACCATTTCTTTTAGATGAGTCACCCAGTATATTGATCTCTTTGGTAATCATGAGAGAGACAAACTCATCAAAATCTAAAAATAGCTTTCGTACATATACAAAAGTGACAAATGATTTTCAAGCCTTCTCATTGTTAAGGCCACCCAAAGTAGATGAAATCAAATCATCATTATCAGGCATTGCATCAATCACTGCCAAAGAATCTCCAATGATTCTCATCTTTCAAATATTTTTATTTGTAGATATTTTTCCTTTCTTCAAAGTATTCAACTCTTGATTGAGTTGAATCTTTTGTGCCTTGTATTTACTAGAAAACATGTTCTCAAAAATTATCCAAGCTCCATGTGAATTTTTTACATTTCTGATATATCCAAGCATAGAACTATTAATGACCATAGATAGCCAATACATCACCTTTTTGTCCTTTGTATTTCATTCTTTCCACACCTTTAATTCATCTAATAGCCACAAGGTTATTCGGCTCTGGCTCCCTTTTTTTACTTGAGACAAAGTCATAAAGGCATTTTCCAATAAGGAAGTTTGCCATATGGAACTTCAATGATGGGTACTTATTCTTTTCCAGCTTCTCAATGATGGGGTTTCCACTTTTCTCTACCATTATCAAAAAAGTGATACAAAATAACAAGCAAGTCTTATGCAACCCTTCACACCAAGTATACAACAATATACCAAGCACCTTTTTTCATTGATTGCTTAACAATACATATAATTTGCAACGTGTTTACATATAAAAAATACGTTTGCTTCTTGGAAAATACCTCAAAACTTAAGAATTTAAAATCTGTCACCTGCACATTCACTTTCAACTAACACAACTAAAATTGCAGTTTGCCATAAAACTGTTGTTTGTAAGCTTGCATGTCTAAAACGAGGCATGAAACAATCTTAGATGCCCAAATAAAATTTTGAATGATACCCAACAAGGAAGAATGAAAAAGAGAGATTCCATTAAAGCTCAATCCACCAATTACATCTAGAAAAAAAGCATCAATGAAGATGTTCTCTTTTAAAGGCCTAATGTTTTTGAAATCTATCCATAGAAATGGATTCATCCACAAATATCTTGGGAGGTTTTTGAAAAAATTACAAATAGTGCATTCTCTCCACAAGGGCAAAATATCTACTTATAAGAAAAAGTGCATGGAAATACGAGATATCTAACTGATGGGGATCAACATCCACATTAGCATTAAGGTACAACATTGGTACTTGCTTGTGATCATTATGAGAATGTCGATGCATGTATGCTAGGTACCAAGAAAAATGAGTAGTTAATCTAACTGAAGGATCAATAGATTGATAATAGATCTAAGTGAACCACAAATAATTCTAATGAGCTTGGATAGAAGTTTTCAATCCCTTAAAATCATAGGCAAATTAATTTGAGGTCTTGTCAATGAATCAGTTTGCTCCACCCTCTTTGTCTTTATATCTACAAATCAAAGCCAGATTGGCTACTAACCAATTGAGGGGGGACTAGGAATAAAATATATAGATGGAGGAAGTGGAATGAGTATTATAGATGAAGGGATGGATATGCAATCATAAAAAGAAGAAAGAGTTAAAGAGGGAGATTCGGGTAGTGTAACTAAATCGAATAAGAAAGGGATTATAAAATACACTAAAAAAGTGGAAAGGAGTTTAATAGATAGTGTAGGACAAGGAGGAGTGGGAGAGAAAACATGATCCACAATAAATGGACAATGAATAAAGATAGGAATTTGTGGAGCACCTTATAGTTGGAAAAGAAGAGGAGAAATAACATGGGGACTCATTTGAAGTATGGATAGATAAGAATCTAATCTGTGGGCCATTTGTTGATAATAAGCAAGGGAGAGTATTGATGGACCTAGAACAAAGTGATGATTATAAGCATCAAAGGAGGTATCCAAAGTGAATGGGCTAGAAGATACTCCCTTAGTTAGTTAGTTAGTATTTTGTAATTGTATAGGAGCTTTCAATTATCTCTAATTCAATAACTCCACTATTTGGGCAAGAGTTAAAGCTTTAAGCTCTTGGGTCTCCTAAAAAAGATTATCATTATCCTCATTGACAATAGTTGCTTGAGCATTTGCTTCAGTCAATTGGGCTTGCAAAGAGGAGAATTTCACTTTTTGGGCTTCTAGCGTTCTAGTCTATGACTCTATCTATTTGAAAAGATTAGAAAGAATTTCCTTAGCTGAGGCAAGCTTAGTGTTAGCCTTAGAGTGTTATATCTCCTTCTGAAAAGAAGAGTATAACTTCAAAACACAAGATGTAATTGGTATCTCTATGAAACTTTGAATGTCCTTTTACAGAGGAAAGGAATCTCCTAAAATTAGGCAATGCAAAGAGGGATTTGGTATGCCTAAACTACCACCTTTGTGCCATGAATAAATTTGGAGATGAGAGGCATGTAGGAAGGATATTGCTTGATGTAGTAGGGATTGACACTGGAGGCACAGAAGAAAGAATTGAAACTTCTACTTGCTTTAAGCACTTCCTTCGAATGGCCAACGAAGAAGGGGAGTCATAATCTTCGGGGATAGATTCTAAATCTTCAATAGAAGGAGGGGAAGCCACTAGAGGTTTTTTAGAAGGTGGTGGAATTTTCTTTACAGGGGTAGAGTATGTCAAAAAAACATACAAGTAAGAACCATATGTAACATTAGTCACATTACCCCTAGTCACCCTGATAAAATGTTGATCCATTTTAGCAAGGAGATAAGAACTCCAATTAATGGTCATGCCCTTGAGCACCATTATTTCCTTAGACATATAATTAAAGGGAGTCTCCCCATATCAAGCAAGAAAATAAAAATAAATATACACACTGTAGCCTACGCATCAACTTGACCAACAAAACAGAAGGAATACCACACATTACAACAGTCTTGACACAACCAAACCAGGCCCAAACTAAAACCTGCCAACATGGATTGTGTAATAGATCATTTCAACCTCATTCCCATGTATTGTGTTCATTAATTAGATAAGAGATGTGTAGTGAAGATGGATTTAGATTTAATGGAAGGTAGATTGTATCAATTATTAACAATGGGTGATTTTTTATTAGGTGATCAACCTTTAAAAAAATTATTACATTTTTGCGATGCATTAAATGAACCCGGACTTTGATCTTGACTCTATAAGTATCTAAATGCATATTCATTTTTTACCAAGTATTATGTGTGAAGTGATTTTTTGCTAGTGCATGCAAGAGTGATGACGGGATGATTCATTTTATTACAAATTCAAATGTGCATATTTAGCACATAAAGCACAGGCAATGTGAACAGTGGATTGATTTCATTTTATTTAAAATGATGTGTGTTGAGTGCGGATGCGTATGAAAAAGTGATCAATTGTTTCCTTTTAACAATTAAGTATGGTTGGGGGTGCATTAAAAAGAAAATAAAATTTTGGATACTTATAGTGTGTAAATGCACCCTAATCTGAATAATGAGCACACAACAAGACTAGTGAAGAGAAAACCATGACCTCGAAGCAATCCGAAAGATAATCTCACCAAGCTAAAAGTTTATAGCATGAGGAAAAATTATCCAAAATACCACATGTAATTTTTTCAAAGATTTATTTTGGATTTTTAATTTTTATTTAATTTATTGTATTTTTAGATTTTAAATTTATTTAAATAGATATTAAAATATTAAAAATGAATCACTAATATTTTTTGGATTTTTTTCAAAATTTAAAGAAATTTTAAGCTATTTTTGGTATTTTAAAGAATTCTTAATAAAAGTTTTAGGTTTTTTTTAAACTTTTTCTAATTTTTAATTTGCAAAGTTTAGCTTATAATTGTGATAAAAATTTAATACTTTTTAAATATTTTTTGTCATTTTTATTTTTTAAAATTTAAATTTTTATGTTTTTATTTGGATTTTTAAAGTGCTTTTGGTGTTTTTAGCGATTTAAAATTGCATAAAAGATGTGTACTGTGATCTAGTATGTTGTGTGTGAACAGTAGCAATGCATCAACATGGATGAGATCCCATGCATGTCCTCGTGAGTGAACGATAGCTTAATCAGCACATCTGTGTGGTAAGAAAATTCATGTACACAAATAGCTCGTAAAGGAATGGAAGAAAAACCACAATCAAGTATAAACCATGTAACAAGGGGCCTCACAGGGGTGGAGTTGGTTCAGTGGCTATGTGTGTGGGTGCAAAAATTGAGGGAAAATGGGGGACCTGTGATGGGACCTAAAATGGGCCGGCACTGGCTAAGGCACTAGCCGGACCTCATGCTCTCAACAGACAACCCCACCACACCACACGGCCTCGCGGACCAGGAGCGTCAGTTGATGGATACACTATCCTAAACACTAATTATTACACATTTATAGTTTGTAACAAATGTTCCCTTTCCCGTCTCCTCAGAGGGAGATTATACAGATATCGGCAATAAATGCCACGTATCACAGACACAAGCACACCCCACTAGCTAATTGCCATGGCCCTACTGTAGCTCTCCTACATCTTGGGGATTGACCCCTCGATGCACTGCTTCCACACATAGACACATTCGAAACAAACTCCCCTCCTGGTGCCAATATATTTAACGTTCCAGGAATGCACTTATCCTCACTTATCCGTCCTCTTTAACTCACCGTCTAGACCTACTGCCAGGTTGCTCACTCTCTCTATGTGGTTCAAGTCCTAGAGAAACCAAGTGCTATGCATCCAGGAGCTTATAATTGACACCATTTAACGATGCTTGATGCAAATGTGTATATGATTAAGTGCTCAAACAATCGGAAAACAGCGTCATGCATTGTGCAAATCCATTCTTTTCATGTTTCCATACACTAACGCATAATTTCTACGATGAGAGAAGACATCGAGCCTTACACTCATGCTGTACTTCCCTTTATTTAACTTAACGTCATCCTATATGAATAATGCAGCAAATACATCAAATTTAATATCATATTTCAACACTCAAACTCCCCTCTCCCCTACCGTTTAAGGTTTTGCTTACGGTGATAGGTAAAAGGCTAGTTTCATGTTTCGCACGAAATAAGCACTAAATACTCACAAAAACATATAAATGGAGATAACCTGAGGCAAATCCTCATGCTTTATCCTCATTATACACTCACAAACACATCCATAATTTTCCTCGTCTGTTCCCTATTTTTTTCCCTTGTAAAAAATATTTTTCCTTATTTTTCCTTATTTATTATCAATAAAAATGGAAGAAAATTAGCATTATTTCAGAGTTGTGGCTCTTGAGTCCTTAAACAACAACCATGTAGATTTTATTGGTGTTTTGTTTCATGCTTTCCCATTTTAAGCCCAAAAATTCCATTTTTACTCTAAAAACCATGCTTTTCGGGTTTTTTCCATTTATTTTTCACATTGCTAACCTCATTAAATGCAAAAATAGAGCCATTTTCTTTGTAAAAATGTCATTACCGTGTATCTTTCATTATTTTGGGTTTTGAAACTTGTTGCGGGTCTGCAAATCAAGGCCCATTTGATGCTCAGCCCGCCTCCACACTGCAGTCTTCAGCCCACCTTCGATTTGGAAGCAATCCGATACCAGGCTGGACAAGCATTCACCAACTGGGCTTCATTCTTCTTCACACATAGAAACTGCCCCTTGCAGGAGAGACAGGGAGGAGAGAGAAAGATAAAAATAAGATTTTTAAATCCTCTATTAAAACGAGCAAGCCCTAATTGAGAATCTCCCGCTCTCTCTTCAAACGGGTTTGAATCGGAGAGGCAACGAGCAAAAATGAGGAGGCGCATTGATGCTTCCCTCTGTTCGACAGTTTTTGCATTAGTTTCAAGGCTTTTATTAAGCCTAAGGTTTAAAACATTAAAATAACCGGTTCATCTTTTTGTGTTCCCGCAAGTGGTTTTTTCAATTTTGAAGGCCCAAACAAACTCCGATTTGCAATCCAATTAGACAGGCGGCTTCATGGCATCGAACTCCATCAACCTGGCCTCTCCCATGCACTTTACGGCTTCTCAATCCGGTAGCTGCTTTATAATGCCGAACCTTGCAGGGATTGAATGGAGGGTCAAACGACCTCCGATTGACAAACCGAGACTTGTGTTGGATTCCTGACGTCGAAATGCATCTAGGAAAACTCTAGCTCGGCCATCCACCACCGTTTGATTTTTCGTGAAAATTGGCTCTTTAACACCTCTCGAGCAATTTTCGACTCCAAAACTAGCTTCAACGCTTCAAGAACGGGTCCAAATCTAGTCCTAAAATCCAGCTCTCAACCTATGAGGGTGGCGAGGCATGTTGAGGGGTTTGGGGAGAAACATGGGCCTTTCGAGGTGGGGGCAGGGGGGGAAGGGGGCTTAGTGGGAGGGTAGGGGGTTTGGGCATGCAGGTAGGTGTGTAGGGGGGGAAGGGAGAAAAGTAGGGGGGCGGGCAAGGGGGTTGGGGAAGCTAGGGAGGGGGGACTAGGGAGGAGGGGACGAGCGGTTAGGGACAATGGGGAGGCGCACAACAATGGGGGTGAGGATGTCAATTAGAACATTCTTCAATCCAGACGCCAATCTCTAGCATACTAGGATCTAGGAAAGCATTAACCACATTCACTTCTTTCACATGCTCTGAGGCTTTATTAGACTTAGTGGCAGTTGTGGGGGAGATCCTTAGGTCATGTCTTCTTGTTAGTATACTTTTAAATTTCTTGTGACAACTAAGGAACAACATTAGCAATTGTCAAAATGTTAGGTTTGGTTTGAAGGTGTCTAGGTCTTTGACCAAGTCATACTCTTTGATAAGATCCACAGGCTTCTCCAACTGGCTAGGGAATGGGACAACACCTATCTTCATCTTTCCTATCTCTTCTAACAGTAGCAATATTGGAATTTCCTCTATTACTTTTGCATCCTCTATCTCTTTGTGACATTGGATCTTGTCTCTATAACTATCTCTGTGTCCTGTGTCATTGGACTACTCCGTACTACATTGCTTTGTTCTGTACTATTCTATTCTATTTCTCTTTTGGAAGATTGTACTTCATAGTTTTAGCAGAGGGAACATTCTCTTTTGAAACTATGGGCTCTCCTTTCTCGACACATGTTATTGCGGTAACTTTCAATTCCACCAAATTAGAGGCAAGTTCTTGGGTCTTCTGTTGATTATCAATGGTGTTGTCTTTCACAGGAGTTGGACTAGGACAATCTTTTGCAATGTGGCTTTCTCCCTTGCATAGATTGCATAAGGGCTTGTAGTCCATCGACCTTCTAGGATTTTTACAATTTGGTGAGATATGCCTTTTCTTTGCATCTGTAACACTACACTTCTGATCTCTTGTCACCATTAGAATCTTTTCCTCTGTAACTTTGAGAGCGAATCTCCTTGGATCAAAATTAGGGCCAAACTCTCTAAGATTTGGTCCAATATCTTGGGTTATCATCTTGGATTCTAACAAGTTGAATCTTGCTTCCTTATCTTTCTTCCTGCTTTCATGCATCTCCTTCAAAGAGCAAATATCCTTTGTGTGGTTCCTTTTTAAATAATATGAACAAAAGGATCCAAGGATAGTTAGTTTTCGGATACATTCAGTGGCTAAATGTCCCATCTAATGGCAATTCCTGCATTGTGTATTTGATCGCATCACGTCTCTTCCACCTCCCATAGTATTGGATATATTGGTGGTATACACCTTCAATATCTATAGTTGTTCTGTAATCACATCCATCATCTCTTTCTTTATGCTTGCAATGGAATTGGATAAATAGTCCTTCAAAATTTCACCTCTTAGTGTAGTCATAGTAGGGTTTTGGGAAGTCTTTGTAATACCATCTATAGGGTCATCTATTCTGATTCTGATTCATCAGAGCTCCTATTGAGACTTGTGGTTGATGGTTTTAATTGGTAGGGTTCCATTGTTGTTATTGGGTTTCCATTGGGGAACTGCTTGAGGCCACTGTTGTTGTGGTTGAACCATCATTTGAGGTATTGTTGTCTCTGTGGGTCATTGTGGATTTGGTGCATTATACTGCAACAGTGTTTGTATCTAAGGGTAGGGTTAAGGACCTATAGACCCAATTCTAATATGTCCATCAACTTATCCTTAAAATCAAAATTATATATCTCATTAAGGCTAGAGAGCAACAAATCATCAACATAAACTACAATGATAAGAATCACCCTCATATCTAACATATGTTAAGATGGCAAGCTCAACACGTGCGGATATTGATGATGGACTGCTTGGCTAGATAGGTCCGGATGTCTACACTTAGCACATCGATAGTCATTATGATCCTCACATGGCCACTAACTTATCACTTACTATATTTACTTTGTTGCATCTACCTACAACTAGCGTAGTTATAGCACCAGTCGATTAGTATAGTCAGTTATGCAATGTTTAACTTAGTAGGCCTATTTTCTTTATGTTGTATCTTATCTGTACTTTGTGTATATTGTATTGTGTATGGAAGAAGAAGAAGAAACTAGCAAGAAAATATTTTGGCCTCTATCTCTCTTCTTGTGTTCTTGAGTGAGCTTCCTCTTGTGTCTATGGTGTGTGTTTGCCATAATAGCTCAAGCAAGTCTCCCCACAGCGCGATTCTTGACATGGTATTAGAGCAATGCTATTGAGAGAGGCTAGTTTTGAAGGCCAAAATGAAGGAAAAGAAGCAAGGATTTGAGTAAGCAAGCAACGGGTAAGAAGTTCTCCCGCTCATCCACTCTTTCTCTTGGATAGTGCTTGTGGAGGAATTGGAAGCAGGGCAGAGTGAAAATCCCATATTTTGGTGAGATTTGGTATGCGAGCAAAGCATTGTATATGTGTTTACTTGGAGATAATATGATTTGAAAAAATGAAAAAGATTTGAAGATATTGATTTATGGATATGGCTAAGATTTGAAGACTTGTGCAGGAATGGAAGAACCTCTTATATGCTTTACTAATTTGTTTAGTTATATTTTGAAAACTAAGAATTGGTTTATGCTTTAAGGTGTTTTCCTTTCACATCAATCTGTTTGATAGATCTAGGTTATTTTGGAGATTGATGGACTTAAGGGCTGTTCATGGATGTTAATTGATTGAAGTTCCAAAAAGTAGTATTGAACTAGTTTTTGGGCTTAATATTCTTCCTTCTTTCAAGGTTGGGAAGATCCTTCCTGATTAAGTATATGGATATGTTGAGAGCTAAATTGACTTGTTTTTTGGGCTAATTTTTGTTGTTTTTGTGAGATGAATGGTTGACTTATGATATATGATTGATATTATATATGTTGGAAGTGTTTTTTAGTATGTTGGGATGGGTTGAGTATGTTTGAGAAGCTCATTATAGTTTTTAATTGAGATATGATGTTCTAATAGGTTCTGTGATGCGTTTGTTTGGTTCTGATAGAGTCTATTATACCTTTGTTTTGATTTGATTACTTTCTTTTTGTGAGGTTAGGATTGTGAATGAATCTTTTGAGGAATGATTAGGAGTGTGCTAAAATGTTTTTAATATTTTGAAAGGCTTTTGCTTTGAGTTGTATGATTTTTATGCCTCCTGTTGACATTCTATAGTGTTCAATACAGCTTCTGTATATCTAGTCTATAAGCCTATGTTTTCTTTTATATCTATTCTGATATATGGATATTTAGCTTGGAAATATTTTACAATCTTGGAAGAGAAAGAATACAACCTTGAAATAGCTTGAGGAAGTAGAAGTAATTGAAGAAGACTCGAAGTGAATACTGAAGTGACAATGATAGTAGTGAGCTCTTAAGGGACATTGTAGTGACTTTGGTGACTCTTCACATCAAAAATACCTCTCTTGGGAGGGGTATCCACAACCAAGAGAGGGTTATTGAGAGTTATTCATTTTTATTCCAATGTACTATTGAGAGAAAGCATATGTGAAAGATATAGAGTATGAGAGATAGCCAATTTTTATAAAGAAATATTGTATCTAGATGAGAGAAAGACTATGAAGACTTTGAAGATGATGAAAAATGAATACTATGTGATGAATTCCATTCAAAGTTTATCTTTCTTTTGTATCATTGTGGTTGGTATTGTTTTTCTTCTTGTGGTCGATTAAAATTTGAAAAATGTACTTGCTAGTGTGACAAGTTAGATTTTCTAGTAGTAGATTTTTCATTTTCTTGGTGTTTCTCTTGGGGCTCCAAGTACCAAACTCTTCTCCAATCTTTTGTATATATCTCCACCAAGTATGGGAACAGCCTTCAAAATGAAGGGTTGCATAATAAATCTTTGCTTCATCACTCCTAGGGTAGAGTTTAAAGTACATTTCTAGCTTATTGATTTACTCCTCACATTCCTTGAAGAGTTATCTCCCTTAAAGTTTGAAATGTTGATTTTCTCCTTATTGAATGTTTTGCAATCTTGGAAATTGATAAATGAAAGCTCTTTGAAGCTCAAAGAAGCAAAATAAGTAACTGATGAAGACTTGAACTGAAGATTGTAGTGATAGTGATAGTAGTGAGCTCCCAAGGGTCACTCTAGTAGCTTGGTGACCTTTCATACAAAACATACCTTTTGTGAGGGTTATCCATGATCAAATGAGGATTATTAACTATTATTCTTGATTATTCCAATGTACTATTGAGAGAAACATATATGAGGGAAAGAGTATATGAGAAAGAGCCAATTTTCTATGAAAAACTACATATCTATGAGTCTATGAGAGAGATGGAAAGAAGGATTATGCAGACTATGAAGATGATGGATGAAATATGAATATTATGTAATGAATTTCATTTAGATGTAATTATTTCTTTGTGTCCCTTTGGTTATTTGATGGTTTCTATGAAGAATATGAAGAAAATGTTAAAGATTTGTTGTGATAAATCCATGGGAGATTCACTATGTGATGCTACGTGAAGATTGGTTGTTATTGGTATCCTTTTTCTTCTTGTGGTTGATTAAAGTATGAAGAATTTGTTTGTTGGTGTGAAAAGATAGATTTTTTTGTAGTAGTTTCCCTATTTTATTGGTATTTTTCCTAGGGCTCCACCATTGTGCCTAGGGGCAGCCTCTATAGCTCATGGTGACTCTCCTCTATTGTCTTTGTCATCGAGGGTCACCATGAAGTGGTTCATGGCTACCCTTTACCCAAGGGAAGCCTCTATTACTCAATGTGACCCTTGTCTAGTATCATTATCTTCTATAATCACCACAAGGAACTTGTGGTAATCCTTTCCATAGGGGTAGCCTCTATTGCTCGCTTGTGACCCTTGTCCTTTGATGGTCACTAGTAAGTGGCTTGTGATTGCCCTTTGCCTAGGGGCAGTAGCCCCTATCACTTGGTGGTGATTCTTATCTAGTATCCTTTCCTTCTATGATTACCACTAAGAAGCTTGTGGTAACCCTTTGCACAAGGACACCTGCTATTACTTGGTGGTGACCCTCCTCTAGTGTTTATGTCTTCTATGTTTAGCACCAAATACTTCTCGTGGAAACCCTTTACAAAGGGGCAACCTCTATCACTCAATAATGATCCTTATTTGGTATCCTTGTCTTTTATGGTCACCACCAAGTGGCTAATGGCAACCCTTTTTATAGGTATAGCCTCTATCACTTTGCAGCAACCCTCAACTATTGTTTCTATTTTCTATGGTCACCACCGAGAAACTTGTTCCAACCCTTTGTATAGTCACCACTAAGAGGCTTGTGGTAATCCTTTGCACAGGGGCAGTCTCTATCACTCGTCATGGTGATGCTCGTCCAGTCTTCTAGTCTTTTATGGTCACCACCAAGTGGCTCTTAGCCACCCTTTGTCTAGAGGCAACAGCCTCTATCTCTTGATGTGGTGACCCTTATCTAGTATCCTTGTCATCGAGGGTCATCACCAAGAAATTTGTGGTAGAAACTATTTTCCTAGGGGTACCCTTTATTGCTCATTGATGACCCTCATCCTTGTCCTTGTCTTCCAGGGCCACCATTAAGTAGTCCATAAATGTAATGTAGCATATGTGGCTCTGTGGTGACTCTTTAGGGTATATGTTTCAAGGTTCATGGTACACCCAGGTCCCTCCTATAGAAGGTGTAGAATATATCAAGCTCACAATGTAGTTCTTAGTGAGCTACTGAGGATAGAGAGGCAAATGTAGCATGCAATACCATGCATGCAAGTCCTTCCAAAGATCGATCTAGGAAATCGATGATCACTCAACTATCAACATGTGATGGATTGTCTCGGAAATTGTCACATGTTAGAAGATTATCGAAGACTTTCTCATCAAAATTTTTAAAGACATTGTTCTTATATCCCATGTCCATAAGGTGATGATCATGCCCAAAGATTTTGATAGCTTGCACCACTTGTAACTCTGGTATGACAGGGTTTGGAATCCTATGGAGATCTCAAACCATTGCATGTGGGAAACTCTTATTGTCTTGTCTCTTGCTGAGATGATAAGCTAGGTTGAGATTACCTAATAGACATGAGAGCAATATACACTTACAAATAGCAATAACAGCAAAAGAGTGTGAGCCCAAGATAGAGCTTGTCACAAACCATGCATGGATGCTTGCAAAGAGCACAAACAACACCCCAACAACCTGACTCCCAGATAGAGCTACCGAGCCCCATGAGCCTATCAAGCCCACTGAGCCCCATAAGCCCACCAAGACCCATGAGTCCAAGCCCCACTCCCAACCCTAACTCTAGCAACTCGAGCCCCGTGAGCTTATGCCCTAGCCAAAGTTCAAGGCCAAAGTGCCCTCACCCCACAAGCTCGAGCTTGAGCCCTAGGACCAGATGATTCTCCCATCCCATCAGCCTCAACTGTGACCCTAGGCCCAAGCACTCATACACCATGAGTGTGAGCTTGAGCTCTAGTCCAAGCACCAACCCCAAGTGCCCTTGCCCCACCAGCTCCCACCTCTCTTGCACAATCTCTATGCTTTGCCTCTACTACTACAACTAGTCTTGGTAGAGCTTGCCAACCACCACCACTTTTGATAGAGGAGGGGTGTGTTCTTGAGAGAGAGCTCAATTCCATCCTTAGTGTTGACATTTAGGTGCTCTCTCATCCGAATGAAGAGCCATTGACCAACTCCATCATGGTTTCCCTACAATAGTAAGTTCTTACTGTTTGTTTTTTGGACATCTTCATCCTCGATCTCATTAGGTATAGCTTTAATAATCTTTTGAAACCCCCCCTTATTTTTTATCACTATGTTGAAAATTTACTACAACTACCCCTACACAATTGCATATATTATCTTTATCCACTAATATTGAGGGCCCTATAAGATGATAAAAAATCATAATTTACACTTTTTAACAAGATTTCTTTACATAAGGATTGATGATGTGTGAATCCTTTTCATTTTATATCATGAATAGTAAGTTCTTGATCAAGATCATTGCTTATTTGTGTTCAATGGCTTTGTCTATCCTAGTTTTTCCTACTAGTGCTTTGGAATTCTTATATTGTTTGATGATTGAATAGGGAACATTGGAGTCTTATATTATATTATTTGCAAATAAATATCCATTACTTTATAAATATTATAGGCAAATACTACCATGGAAGAGCTCAATAGTGAGTATATATGTCTCTCCTTTGAGTTTAATTTATGCTCTTTGAAGATGTTATCGAGAATAAATTTCAGACATGTGTCTCTAGGGCCATACAAAAACTTGTTGTCTGCATGGAGGTATTTTTTGCTAATCAATAAGACCTTGTGGATATGATGAACACATAGATTGTGTGAGTCCCACACAACAACTCAATCAAGACATGACTTGTAGGCAAAGAATGTGCCTCAACACATTTTTGATCCTCAATACTATACTAGATTTTCCAAATGTGAGTGGTTTCTACAATGCAAGCTTATTTCTACCAATTGAACCTTGCATTTTGTAACTTTGTTTTTAGTGCAAGATATTAATATACAAAGCTACTCTGATTTTGATGTAAAAAGCCTCTTAACTCGTCATAACTCGTCATAACTCCAAGCAAAGATATCGTGGAATTCTTGAATCAAGGACACATAGTCCTCCCTTTCTGTTGAACTAAGCATGGAACCTAATTTAATTGGCTGTGAATCATTCGGCGTGCCAAGGTCCAACTCAATCACATCCGCGTCTCTTATCCTATCTTGCGGCTCTATCGGCTCATTTAGAGTTATCTGATAAATATCCTCTGTAGTGGACCCCTATTTAGATTCATTACTGGATTATGTCTCACTACCAGATGGATCATCTGATGTTTCTAATTCAGTAGTAGAGGATAAAGGAGCTCTCTCACTCTGAGGAGACTTAGGGCAAGCATCGACTATTACTCGATTAGCACCTCTACCTAGAACCACTCGACCGGCGGGTATATCGACTTGACAGTCTGTTCGTAAGATCCAAGGCCTGCCTAGCAAGACTCGATAGCTAGGATGTCCTACAAATCTTATTACCCTAAAGTCCAAGAAGCATTCTACACTTGCAACTGTAACATGGACTTTAGTAACACAATCTTCTGGTTGCCTTAGACTATCATCAGCCATTCTAAGAAGGGTGGAGCCATCTTTTTGGATGCCTAGACCCAACCTCTCCATCAACTCTGAACTCATGATATTGACAGAGGACCGAGTGTCTACAATAGCATGCTCCACTAATATTCCATCCACGTATGCTGAAACCCTAGGGAAATTCTTTTTAGCATGATCAAACCAATCTTCCCCTACTCATGCTATGCCCAAAGGTTCTACAATATACCCAATACGCAAGATCTTCTTGAATTCCTTGAGTAATCCTGGAGATAATTTAATCAACTGTAAGAGGTTTACATCTGGTTTGACTTTGCAAAGAGAACTTGCTAAATCAAAATCATGATAGGTAGCCAAAGCTCTCTTTTCTCGCCAAACCAACCTTTCTTTTGGTCTCGGGACTGGCTTTGGTGCTTCTCTTTTAGCTCTTGCCTTCTTTCTTGGCACTTCGTCATCCTTCTTAGGATCGACCTTTTTGTCAATAGGTCTTAGAGGTCCACCTTCCACGCCAGGATTCAGGACTTGCGTCCCCTTATCCCCTTGCTTAGGGTTTTCCTCGACCTGTTTTGCATTATCTTTATCATCCTCTTTATCCTTTTGGCCTCTTGTCACGGCTCGTAGGTTAGAGGTTTTAGCGCCATTGACGTGTACAGCTTCGATAAGGCTAACTCCATTGCCTTGTGGCAACTCCTCTATAGTGGTCTTTCCCCTTTGCAATATTTGTCTTGGTCCATCATTTTGCTGGAGGTTATTACCTTGTGCTCTATGATTAACTAGACCTGGTTGTTTACTCCCTTGTTGGAGAGAACTAATCTTACTCCAACAAGTAGTGGCTAAGTGGCCCGACTTCCCACAAATATCACATTTAACATTTGGACAGTTTCTAGGGAAATGTTGTCCGCCACACCACTTACAGCTGAATCTTGATGGACCACCCTCTTCAGGGCGTCGACTTCCTATCAGATTCTGCTGCTTCTTCAAGAAATTGACATCAACAGCTATTTGCCGATATGTAATGAAAGCAATCAACCATGGAATGAAATCTAACTGAAATTGAAAATTAACTAAGCTACAACAAAGAATTAACAAATCTATTGCACCAAGACATCCTCATCATGTATTAATGGTTGGGGATTCAAGAATACATGACGGCCATGGCTGAGTGCTTCATAGGCTAGAAAGAAGCTAACTCCAAGAAAATGGTAAAGCCAAGATTATTGAATGATCAAAAGATGTCTTGCCTTTGGCCTCTAGTCCCTTTTATTCTAACCCTCTTCCAAACTTAAGGGCTGTTCACACATGTACACATAGGCTAAAGCTAAATTTACAAAGGCTGGAATTAATCCAAGGTGCAAATATTAATGTTGTATTTTCCTTCATGACAAACCATCCCTTCCTGAAGATGGTTTTGTCCTCAAAACCAAGAAGTAATGGCCCATATCCAAGTCAACAATGATAATAATCATGCCCATTCATCTTCCAAATGATAAGAAAGCACTGTCCATGAAAAGAAAACCTTTTTGCATGCCAAACTGTGAGAAAACTGGCTGCTGTCCAAACAGGGCTGATTCACTAAAACTGCCATAACTTTTGATATATTGGTCCAAATAAGGCGTACGAGGTGTGAAAACGAAGTATACACTCCCAAGCATCACCCCATAACATCAGAATCAAATTTTGATGAAGTCGGGACAGTTTTATTGTCTGCAGAAATTTCATACAGCAAGCTGTCTCTGCACAGTCACTGCATACTGTATCATATATCATCCTGTAATAGCCAAGGAAAGTTACTGACATAAGTGGATGGTTGCCAAGAAGACTCTTCAATGGGAAAATTCTTCCACTTAATAAGATACTCAATGAGAGTACGATTTCTGAGAACTTTCTCTCTCTTTCCAATAATGCTTTCAGGTTCATATATGATCAGTCCTGCCTCATCCAATGGTGGTAACTCTTCCAATACTTGTACATCGGGCCCAACATACTTCTTCAGCTGTGAAATATGGAATACATCATGTATTCTAGTGGAGGATGGTAGCTGAAGTTTATAAGCAAGCTCTCCAATTTTGTCCAGAATCAAATATGGTCCATAAAACCTATGAGCAAGCTTGTTATTCCCACCCTTTAGTGAAGCATAATGCGTCTTGGGCACTTTGAGAAATACCCAATCTCCAACCTTGAAGTCTGAATGTCTTCTTTTCTCATCAGCATAGACCTTCATTACGTCTTGTGCTTTCCTTATGATGTCCTTGCATTGCCTCATGAGCAACTCCATTCTTTCCAACTCTTCCTTTGCTTGTGGGTTGATGTCTTCATGGAATAAAACTGATGGAAGTTGAACTTTATACCTATAAAGAGCTTCAAACGGAGACATCCCAATGCTCATGTGATGCGTGTTATTATAGCAAAATTCAGCAAGGTGGATCCAACGATCCCATGAAGCTTGTGTGTCATGACAATAATGCCTAAGGTACACTTCCACCCAATGATTGACTCTCTCCGTTTGCCCATCAGTCTGAGGGTGATAGGCCGTGCTAGGAGTGAGGAAAGTACCCATAGAAGAGAATAGACTTTTCCAAAAGTTACCCATAAACTTCGAATCACGGTCTGATACTATTCTCATAGGCATACCATGTAGTTTGAACACACCTTCCATAAATTGCTCAGCGACTTGTCTTGCTGAATATTGGACTTTAGTTGGGATAAAGTGGGCTGATTTGGTCAATCTATCAACTACCACATAGATACTATTCCATCCATGACTAGTAGTAGGCAATCCCGTTATGAAATCCATGGAAATATCTGTCCATTTGCCCGTAGGTATAGGTAAAGGCTGAAGTAAGCCAGCTAGTAATAGAGTGGAATCCTTATTTTGCTGACACTCCAAGCACTGAGATACATACTCTTTAACATCTTTCCATAGACCTTTCCAATAAAAACTTTGATGAACTCTATCAAACGTCTTGAAAAGGCCCAAGTGACTAGCCATTGGCGATGAATGCATCTCTTGAAGCACCTTCAGCTTGAATTTACTGCTGGGAATCAAGTACACTTTACCTTTAAACCATAAGAGGCCATTATGCACTTTAAAATTTGGAAATTCAGCATCACACCCTTGCTGTAATTTCTGTAAAATATGGGCAGCATGCTCATCAAGCACATATTCCTCTTGAATGTCTTCAATCCACTCCTTATAGATGGTGGACACAGTAGATAGATTGCATGCCCACATTCTTGATAACGCATCAGCCACCACATTATCCTTGCCAGCCATGTATGATATTTCAAAATCATATGATTGCAAAGTAGCCAACCATCTCTTTTGCTTGGGAGAAAGATTGGGCTGCGAGAGAAAATATCTCAAGACCCTATGATCGCTTTTGACTTTGAAGTGTGTCCCATAGAGGTAGTGGTGCCATTTCTTGATTGCATGTAAAATAGCAAGCATCTCCTGCTCATAAACATGCATCTCTCTCTCTTTGTCATCAAATTTTCTGCTCTCAAATGCAATGACACCATGCTCCTGTACCAAAACTGCTCCCAAACCTCTACCACTGGCATCTGCATAAATGGTAAAAGTCTTGGAGAAATCAGGGCAAACTAGTATGGGTGCTGAAACAAGCAATTCTTTCAGCTCATTAAAGCTCTTGTCAGCGATCTCATCCCAAAAGAAGGCCTCCTTTTTCAGCCGATCGGTAAGAGGAGCTGCAACATGAGCATAGTTTTTCATAAACCGTCGGTAAAAGGATGACAAACCAAGGAACCCTCTTAATGAAGTGGCATTGGTTGGTGTAGGCCATTCTTTGACGCACTGAACCTTCTTAGGATCCACTTTGATTCCATCTTCTCCCACTATATGACCCAAGTACTCCACTTCCTTTGTCATAAAAGAGCATTTAGTGGCCTTGGCAAACAGTTTGTGTATCCTCAATATGTCAAAGACCTCTTTTACATGCTGCAAATGGTCTTCTTTATTCTTGCTATAGATCAAAATGTCATCAAAGAATACCAAAACTGTTTTAAAGAGCAATGGATGAAGTATCTTATTCATGAGATATTGGAATGTGGCTGGAGCATTTGATAACCCAAAAGGCATAACCATAAACTGATAAAGACCCCTCTCCGTCCTGAAGGCTGTTTTGAATTCATCCCCTTCCTTCATGCGTATTTGATGATATCCCGATCTCAAGTCAATTTTTGAAAACACCTTGGCATCCTTCAATTCATCTAAGAGATCATCTATTCTAGGTATGGGATACCTATTCTTGATAGTGACCTTGTTGAGATCGCGGTAATCAATGCACATTCGAAAGGAGCCATCTTTCTTCTTCACAAGAAGGACTGGAGAAGCAAAAGGTGATTGGCTTGCCTTAATGAGACCCATTTCCAAAAGCTCTTTGACTTGGTGTTCTACCTCTTCTCTTTCCACTTTGGAGAGGCGATATGGTGGTTTGTTGATGGGCTTTGTATTGGGCAGCAAGTCAATGGGATGATCCACTTCTCTTTTGGGAGGAAGAGAGGTAGGTGGCTGGAAAATATCATCATATTCTTTCAGCAATTTACAAAGACATGGGTCCATATTGTTGGTAGGAGAAGAGGGCTGATCCTCTTCAATCTGGCAAAGAAGAATGGTGAACATACATGCCTTTGCATTTATCTCTTTCTTAACCTTCTTGGGACTGATCATCTCCATTCTTTTCTTTTCAGCTCCATGTAGTGTTACTTGTTGTCCACACCATTTAAACTCCATTTCCATGTTGTTGAGATCCATGATAAATCTGCCCAAAGATTTCAGCCAGTTGCAGCCAAGTATTATATCAATGGGACCCATTTCTAATGCAATTAGGCTCACTGATGTAGTGCACAATGGGGAAAGGGTGATAGGTACATTTGGACAGCATTGATTGCTCATCTTAAAATTTCCATTTGCCACTTGGATTTTGAGTGATGTAGGCATTTCATGCGTATTCAATTTCAGCCCATTGAGTGACTTAGCATTAATGAAGCTATGTGTACTTCCCGTATCTATGAGTATATGAGCGGTCCTTCCCTTGATTTGACCTTTAAGGCGTAGGGTATTATCCCCTCTTGAACCACTCCATGCATCACTTGATATGGCACATAGCGATGGATGTAAATCAGTCCATGAATCATCCAAATAATGACCACCCGGGTCGAAAGGAAACCCATCCATCGGATCATAGAACTCATCATGGCCATTCTCTTCATTTTCATGCGCCTCTTCTTGAGTTGTTGTGACATCAAGCTGAGCCAAGCTTCCTTCAATAGATTCAACATCGGAATCATCCTCGATGATCATGCTAATCTTCATATTTTTGGCCTTGCATTTGGACTTATGATCGGGTGACCATTTCTCTCCACATTTGTAGCATAGACCTTTAGCATACATATCTTTGAGCTTGTCATTCGATACATGTTTGCCTTGAGTAGGGACTGAAGTTTTGGCATTTATATTAGTCCTCTTTCCATCAAATCTATTTTCAGCATTAGGTCTGAAATTACTGCTTTGTTTTGACCCAAACACAGTAGGAAAAGTGGGTATCTTGCTGTAAGTGTTGCTGAAAGTATTTGATGGCTTCCCAATATGCTGAAAATCAGTTTTAGCATGCCCATAATGGCCTGATGTCCTTGAGAACTGCGTAGGCTGAAAAGAATGCCCTGTTTTTTGCTGAAAACCCTTGTATTTCTGCCCATAACGTTCAGCCAATTGAATGGCAGCTTGTAGGGATGTAGGATTCATGGCTCCAACTTCAGAAGAAAGAATAGGTTCCAAACCAAATATGTATTTATTCAACTTGGCACTATCGGAGACCCCATGAACATACATCGAGAGGTTCAAAAACTGATTTGAGTACTCTCTAACCGAGAGACCACGTTGCTCAAGAGCATACCACTTTTTCTCTAACCGCTCTTTTTCAATAGGGGAAATAAAGACTTCAATCATAGCATTTTTCAATGCATCCCAAGACAAGAAGTCATGTCCCATCCTCGCCATATATCTCCACCAAGTGTGAGCATAGCCTTCTAGATGAAGGGCTGCAAATTTTACTTTGGCATTCTCGGGCCTTGGGTAAAGAGAAAAATACATCTCTAACTTGTCAAACCACTCCTCCAACTCGGTGGGTGAAGGGTTCTCTCCCTTGAAGTTTGAGATAATTATTTTCTCCTTGTACTCTCTCTCGTATTGAGGAGGTTGTCCATTAGGGTGCTGCTGCCCACTATGGTTTTGTGGCCCAAAAGAATTGCCAAAAGGTCCTTGCCTAGGATATTCATTATTTCCATGCCCTTGTGCATAAGGAGTTTGCTGTCCATAATGCATACCGTGACTTTGTGGCTGGAAACAATGTCCTTGAGGATGAAAGTATGTGTTGCTCACATTGGGAGGTTGTCCATGCATCGGTGAATTGAAAGGTGGTTGCTGCCCATTATTTTGCTGATTCCAACCATGATTTGACATGGGACTTGGCCTATTGGCCTGCACTTGAGGAGAGAAATTATGTTGTGGCTGTCCAAAAGCATTTGGGGCTGAATTCACATGTCCATGTGGCTGCCCATAAGAGTTTGGGGTTGAATTAATATGGACTTGCTCATAGCCACCAACATTTGCTTGAGGGTAAAATTGCTTGTAGAAAGAGTTGCACCCATGGATGTCTTCATCATGCTTTGAGTTTGTTTGCACTCTTTCTTGAAGATCCTGCCCATGTGGCTGAAAGTGACCCTTTTGTTGATGGAATTGTGGCTGAAGTGAAGTGGGATGAGCAAAATCCTTAGCTTTAGATGATTCTCCAACTTCAAATTGACCTACCACCTTAGGAGTAAGTGGTTTAGGTGGTTCTTCAGCCCTATGCGGGTGTGGGATATTAAGACCAGCTGTAGGCAACATTTTCTCACCAAGAAGTGCTACAAGCTTGTCAATACCCAACCTCATACCCTCGAAACCTGATTTCATATCCTTTATGTCATTTGACAATTGTTGAAAACTGTTTGAATTCATTGAGATATGAGACGTCTCTATGGGTTGATTGGTAGGGGAGTGAGTGGAGCTTGCATCGACCTCATCGTTCTCATAATGCATTCGGTAAATGGCATCTTGAGAAGTGTCATGATGTTCACCCCTTTCCTGTTGATGTTCATCCCTTTCCTGCTGATATTCCTTCAATTCTTCATTGATAGTATCCAAAACAGGGTCTCTCTTCTTATTTCTAGCCATGGGTTGATTTCTGTCCTGAATTTCCTGTAGTAGAAAAACTTGATTATCTTTACTTCTAGAGCTCCAAATTACAAGGTCTCTGGCTCTGTTCAAAGCTTGAAGAGCCCTCTATCCAATGATCTATCAAATGCAGAAAATGGATGAGTACAGAAATTTCTGTAAGGGATTTTCTGTTGCTGTCTGAAAATTCCTGCAGGCAGTGAATACCCTGTTCTAGTCAATTAATGGCTTGTACCATCAATACCAAGCATGTACCAACTTCATAACCTTGTAGGAGAGTCTCATACGTCTGCCCATACTGAAAATGACCTCAATAACCAGTAAAATGGCTGTCTGACTCAAAGCAGACTGCAATCTTTAATGGGGGTATGTATACATACTCTGTTCCAATCTTTCAGACTGAACCATAGTGTCTTTACCATAGGATGTATACATTTTACTGTAGCCATATGTCTTCATACATTTGCCATACCATACATTTGCCAATATCACAAGAACTCACTGTCCATAACTCATGCTGTAGGCTGATTTCAAATGCCTTTGAGATTTGTACCTGCACCTAAACTTGAAAATACGTGGGATCCGAGACCCGAGGGGTTTGCAAAGTTCCCTCTCGGGCCGGGTTGCGCTCCCCTTCAGGGTCCTCGTCGGTAGGGGAGGGTCACCTCACTATTGTCCTACCGACTCGCCCGGCATCCACTTTTCCTCGTGGGCAAGTACATGGCAAGTGAATTCTAGCTGTAAAAATCAGTATGATATGCATGGAATAGGAAGGAAATACAATTGCATTTCATTTGCCCTTTTTCATGATATGCAAGATTGGAATTGAAAAGGCTGAAATGTAAATGAGAAGTGGAGAGGTATTTACCTCAGCAGTGACTCACTGCTTACAAAGTTTTTCTCACTTACCAATTGGGTAATGATTTTCTTATGATCAAGAGGCAAAATAGGCAATCAATTTCATGTCAGGGTTAGGCAATAAAAGATTGAGTAATGAAGCTCAAGAAATTACTGATTTCAGTGAATGGAAGTAGATGGGTAATGCTCATTCATTATGGAAGAATTTGAGACATTTAGAGATGGCCATTTCAGTAAATTGAAGAGGTTTAGTAAAGACAATGACTGAGATAACCTATAGGCTTCATGTAATGCATTAGGCTATAAATGAAAGCTTCATTTAATCCTCTTATTTCTCTTCAGCAATTGGAAATGAGATCAGCAACAATTGGATGTAAAGAGAAATTAAGAGTGATTAGAGTACCTCATTTAATTGATTGGAGAAGAGCATTATTGATGGAATGACCTTCAATTCATAATGCTTGACATAGGTGAACTGAGCTTGATAATCCAACTAAAATCAGTCCAAGAGATCTTCAATATTCAAAGATAATCCCTTCCTTGATAAGCTTCAGCTCCATTAATCCCATGAAAGCTCCATGACTCCATAAATGCTCCAAATGTGGGTTGATGAAGACCAATTACCTTCTCTACTTGAAGTAGGTTGCAATAGGTATTAGAGAGGGCTTCAATGTGTCCAAGAGATCCCGAAATTTGAGAGGGAATGCCAAAATTTAATGGCATAAAAGCTTCATGCTGTCCATTGAACACCTAGACCTCCATTGGCTTCAATCACTTCAATGTCGGTCCAATGTTGATGGATTCTTGAGGGAGAATGGTTGAGGAAGCTTCAGAGATGCTTTGCCCACAAAAGCCCCATGAATTGCTTTAAAAATTTCAGGAATCTTTAATGCTGTCCCAAACTGTTACACATAGAGTTTGCAATCTCCATATCCAAGCTCCCACAAAGCTTCAAGCTTCAAGATCAGTCAATGTTGGTACTAGGATGTATGTAGAGGCTTCAGGGAGTATAATAGAGCAAAAACCCTTTGATCTTGATGAAGAAATCTGAGAAATTTGAGTGCTGTCCAGAACTGTCATAAAACTCCATAACCAGGGTTTTGAAGAAGAGAAAAACTCCAAACTGATAAGGATCTTGAAGAAATTGGTGAGATATCTCTTGTCCAAGGTGGAAAGATCAATAGCAATGCTCAAGAGGAGGATCAATAGCCTGAATTTCTCACGCAGTATAGGAGTATGTACTGGCGGCGCAAATAGCGTGAGTACATACTCACGTACTAGAAATGAGCAATGGTGCTAAGTAGCTACATAAGCTACTCCTCTTGAAGCTCTTGAGGCAGGGAAAGAGGTCATCCAACACATTCTCATGATAGAAGTGAGAAGGAGAAGATCTGATGTGGTCTTGGCCATGGATTCTTGTGGAAAGCTTGAAGAAATGAGGAAAGGGAAGAAGAAACCCTTCCTTCTCAAAAGTAACCACAGTTAAAATGTCCTGTTACCATTTGTTTGTACACTTACCCCAAATTTTGGCTCAATCTTGATCACGTCCTGCTATTTTGGCTGGAGCCTTCCATTTCTTCCATTGGTAATGCCAAGAATCACCATCTTCCTCCTTGTTTGTAGCAGACCTTCACATGTAACTCCGGTTTGAAATCTTCATGTCCTGTCAAGTCCTGTCACTCAAATTCCTAACTATGGTTTGCTCTCTCTAGCCTAGGAAACTGAATCTAGTACTTGAAAATGACTTCTGCAAGGATCTAAGCTACAGCTCTGATACCAATGTAATGAAAGCAATCAACCATGGAATGAAATCTAACTGAAATTGAAAATTAACTAAGCTACAACAAAGAATTAACAAATCTATTGCACCAAGACATCCTCATCATGTATTAATGGTTGGGGATTCAAGAATACATGACGGCCATGGCTGAGTGCTTCATAGGCTAGAAAGAAGCTAACTCCAAGAAAATGGTAAAGCCAAGATTATTGAATGATCAAAAGATGTCTTGCCTTTGGCCTCTAGTCCCTTTTATTCTAACCCTCTTCCAAACTTAAGGGCTGTTCACACATGTACACATAGGCTAAAGCTAAATTTACAAAGGCTGGAATTAATCCAAGGTGCAAATATTAATGTTGTATTTTCCTTCATGACACGATATTGTTCAGAAATCATGTCAGTGTAGTACTTCATCATATCCTTAACTTTGCCGAGGACATTAGAGGCACTCGACTCATAGCCTTGATCGTCTATCCGTCGTTCCATTGGCCTAACAATTTGATTGGGCATTGATTGTTGACTCACAGGAACAACATTAGGGTTCGAAGCTTGGCCTCCAACATTCGGTGGAGCCAACTGACTAGCCATAGGCATAGTCACACTGGGAGGAGCTGGCAGCAAAGGTACATTTTGAACCATGCTTCCTCTCCCATTAGGGTTATTCATAGGCATCCCTTGACTTCCATTTATCAATGGTAAATTGCCTCCAAGTACTAGACCCGCATTAAGATTTATTCGAGAGGAGTAGGCCGTTTGTAATCGCGACTCTACACCTTCTGCCCGCGAGCATGATGGTGGTGTCTATATTAGCCAAAGCCACACTGCTCAATTGTACCTGAATATTGAAATCCAATCCATGCAAGAAGTATTGCAATTGGGCAGTCGGCGGAATAGGAATGTAAGTTTGTAACTTACGAAACACTTCCTTAAGCTTCTTGGCATAAGCTTTCACATTCTCATGGGGGTCTTGGCATGTTACATTCAAAACACGCAACCAGTATTGGCCACCTCTTTCAGGGGCATATTCTCCTCGGAAAGCTGCATAAAATTGGTCGATTGTGGTTATGGTTCCAGTCTCTATGCTATGATACCATACTGCAGCCCTTCCTTTCAATGTCATGTTAAAGAACATCATAAGATGTCCCTCATCTTGGATGCAGTAATTAAACATTAATCTTTGGAATTCACAAATGTGAAACTCCGCATCTTCTTCGGCTAACCCATTAAAAATGGGCAAAGGCACTCCTAAAGCTGGCAGATTCGGCGTCCTTGCAAGAACTGCAATGGGTTGTGCCATGACGACAATCGGATTGACCATAGGAGTTTGGACCGATGGGATCACACCCCCACTTGAAAGTGGGTTGACTTGGTGGAAGAGAGGAAGAACTTGCGCTTCCTTCTGCACCGAAAGGACTATGTGCAGCAGTTGGGTTACTAAGACCACTGCCTTTTATGCATATCGGGCTGCTTCTTTGAGGAGAATAGCGTCTTACGATCTCCAACCGCCGTCTAGCCCTCTCAGCACGTTCTGCTTTTTGTATTTCAGCTTGACGGTCCTTGTCAAAGGACATAAACCAACTTTTTGGTCCCTAACAACCCTAGATTCGAGAACCACCACTTGTTGGCAGCCCCCGGTAGACGCACCACTGAAGGGACCTCAAATGGGCCGACACTGGCTATGGCACTAGCCGGACCTCATGCTCATAACACACAAACACACCCACATGGCCTCGTGGGCTAGGAGTATCTATTTGCTGCTAAAGGACGAACTATCCTAAAGCCTAATCTATGCGTTTATAGTTTTGTAGTCCAACGTTTCCCTTTCTATAAACTCCACAAAGGGAGAACCCTTACATATGGGCAATAAATGCCACGATAATCATATACATGGGAGGCAACCTCTCGGTGGAATCACTGCGGCCCCACTGCAGCTCTCCTACATCGTAGGGATTGGCCCCTTGATGCACTGCTCAACATATTGAACAGATGAACAAACTCCACTCTTTCATTTTGAGAGTATTCCAGGAGATACCATGTGTCCTTACCAAATAATTCCCCAAGAAACAAATGTCTATCCTATGGCTTAGGTTGTCTTTCCACACTCAAGCGTGGGTCATCGTCATCGAAAACAGGTGCTATGCATCCAATCCTTTGTATTCTAATACCATGGTTGACATGCACATGCAAAAGTGGATGATCCTAAAGTGCTCAAACATAATTTTCAATCAGAAACGTGCTATGCACAAACAGGCTTTCCAATGCTCATTCACTAACTCGTTGCGGCGATGTAAGGATAGCACCGAGGCAACACCCATGCTACTATCCTCTTATATAAAATAAAATAAACTCTATATCATGATATGCATCAGAAAATCAGCAACAATCAACACACAAATCACACCATTCAAACATCCCACCCCCTTACGTTTAGGTATTGCTTTCGTTGCATAGGTGTAGAGGTTCATTTTGTCATGTTTTGATGTATGAAAAGTGGTAAATCACAAAATTTGACAAGGAGATAGGGTAAACTGAGGCTAAACCTCATGCTTTGCCACTACCATACATCCACAAACAATCATTATATTTTTCCTTATTTTTGTGAAGCGTATTTCTATTTTTCTCTTTATTTTGCCCATTTTCTTGATTTATTTGTCAATAAAATATGTTATTATCTGATTTTTCTTGTTCCAATCACTATAGCATACTAACATTCAATTTATTTTCCATTTTTCCCCCATAGGAACACATTTCACCCATCCGAAACGACAAAACTATCATTTTACCGCTTAAAAACCGCATTTCGGGTTTTAGGGAATTAAATAGCACATGTAAATCATTGCAAAATCAAAATTTTCTGATAGACAGTAATTAATCATGATGCAACCAGCACTCAAACAAATTTTCATCAAATAAGAACATCATTACCATAAAAAAATACCAAAAACCCTTCATTTTCTTCATAAAAATGGTCATACCGTGTTTTTACGAAACCCGAGACATATTAAATGACTGCGTGACCAGCGCACGGAGCCTCCATTGCTCTCAATCCAATGCTGCACATCAATCTTCATCATCTCCATCAATCTTCATCACCGTTTTCTTCAATCTCCCTCCCGATTCCTCCTTCAAGATAGTGCGCATGAACAGCCCATAGAGAGGAGAGAGAGGGAGGAGAGAGAAATACTAGATTATGATCTCTTCATTTAGTCAGCCATATCTCGTGCGAAGGGCGGTGATAGGATCAGGGAAGAAGGAGAAGTTGCCGGCTATGATCTGTTGTAGGTGGTACTTTGATGCTCCATTTTGTGGGGGGCGGGGGGGCCGATTTTTTCGATGTTGATCAGCGTCGCCATGCTATCGCCACGTGAAAAATATGAGGGAGGGGGGGTGCCTCCTCCCAAGGGGCACCCCCTCTTGGCCTTAGTTTTTGTCCACCTTTTCAAATTTGGCCAATTTTTTGCCTCTTCCGCGTCCGAGCTTCGATTTGACCTCTGAAAAATCCTGCGCGTCCGTCTCGGCATCCCGCATTGATTGGCAACTCCCAGTATCCTGCATGGCAATCGAAAAAATTATCCAAAATCCACAAGTGTCGCTCGAGTGCCTTTTAAAAGTCGTCTTTCACTTGGTGCTTAAAATCGTCCTAGCTGCAGCCACTGCCTTGGATGTCGAAGATTTTTCCCCTAAATTTCGGATTTTTTGGCAAATTTTAGGCACATTCCAAGCTCAAAACTCCGCTCTCACATTCTTATTCATGGTCTCTTTTAGAAAACTGATTCTCTCCTCACTCTCGCGAATATTTATACCCGACATGTTGGAGACATATTTTTTTGCAAGATTCAATCTTCTTTTCTTTGCTCTCTCACACAAGCTAGTTATATTTTTTAATGGTCTCTTCCTCTCTCTTAATCCTATTGGATTTTTCTTTAAATGTGCTAGCTTGTCTTGTAATGACTTATTAGCATTTTCCAAAACTTCAATCTTATTTGTTAGCTCCGAAATGCTTGTCTCTGCAATAAATAATGCTTTTCTCATTTCATTCATCTGAGCCATGTATGTGTAAGATGCAGAGTGTAAGCTTTTACAATACCCAAGCATCCCATTATAACCTTCCCCAACATATCTCATGTAGTCATGAATATTAAAAAAATTAGGAGGTTTACCTATTGAAGGATCGTTTGGATAAATATTTCCATCTACCCACAAATCTATATGTTGCTTTCCTTGAGTTCGCAATCTGTTGGCCTCCATCTCATCTGTTAATGCTCGACGATGTATACTTCTCCAAGATGAATAAATTGGATCTAGTTGGATGGTAAGTTTGTATTTGCATGTGCTCGCATTTGTATCACTTGCAGAGGTGTTGCTAAACATTTTAGTAGATCAACGATCGCAATGATAAGAAAGTGAGCACAAAGAAGAGAATGGCGAAAGAGAATGGAGAAAGAGCATGTGAAAAGAAGACGCGGGAGTAGACAAATCGCAATATAGGTGGACATTTCTCGAAAATACAAATTCTCCCAAGTTCCAAGACAAAAAACGGCCGAAAAGGTGACATTGACATAAATTAAATTTGAGGGACAATTAATGGCTCAGCTCTTTGATGAATTCAATATTCTCTCATTAATCACATCTGAGCAACCAAATTTAGTGTTTTCATTCTTCCAAAATCTCAACTAATTAGCAACTTAATCATTTTCTTACAAGTGCTTTTTTTGAAGCGTTTTTGGCCCTAATGCTCATGTAAGATCCATCGATTTCATGTCGAATCTCACTAAGAGTAGTGACCTCATCATCCCCATCTCAAACTTCTTATAGTTTTTGGTCATCACTACTTGGTTGTGCACAATTCCATCCATGTTATTCAAAAAAAAAAAATTATATGTTCTTGTTTTTTATGAGCCCTTGTCTAAGTTGCATTCATGCATGGCAATCTTATTCAAAGTATCAATACTATGCAAAAGGTTTCCAAAGTCAAAGGCTCTCTCTTTTCCCACCATACCTCCAATTTAACTAAAATAAATTCCAACTGCATCTAATCCAGTGAGACATAATGGACACTTGAGAGTACGATAAAAGTCACAAAACACGACAACAAAATGGCATGAAAGTTGAATATCTATGTAAGTCTCTTTACTTATGAAATTTATCTTTAACTTGTGTACTATATGTTGTTGATGTATCCATAGCCTCCAAAGCTTGAAGAAGAAATTGACTTTGGCTTCATCACTACACTATCCTTTAAGTTTAGATATGGTGATAAGAAAATATCAATGCAATCAGCCACAATATGCAAATATGCCATAGTTCCTTGCATACTTTTATTTTCCTCTATAATTGTCTCATATAATGTTGCACTTGCCTACTTGCAATCGGTCTTTGGGCAACTGCCTAATTTTTATGATCATTTCTTTGTATATTCTCCATCTTGTATCTTATGCTCATTGATAGAAAATGATTTGTAGACCATTGCAACATGATTGAGTGCAATCCAAACTTTATCAATTGCAAGTTGTCAAGTAGGGCTATCAAGCGAACTAACAAGATTTTTTCCACAGTGTACAAAGTCTTGATCTTATAGACCATATGCATGTCCTTCCACAATTCACCATTTTAATGTACAAAGTCTTGATCTTATAGAGCACATCAATTAACAAGGAGTTGGTCTTTATGCTTTCCAAGGCAATCTTCAAGTGTGAGCTTACGTTGTCTACTGTCTCCATCTAAAGCATACCTAATTATTGGACCTAGTGTATCTCCACAAATACTCCACAAGATTCCATTGATTTCTAACGAAAACACTATTGAAGCGATTACATGTGACTTGCACTACCAAAGCTAGTCATGGAAGGCTCTCATGAAGAGGGTTTACTATCAAAAGTCTTGCATAATTTTTCACCACATGATTTTGAAAGGCATCCACTATCTTATCATAACCTTGTGTCAGATGGCTCTCCCACAATAATTGTGTTGTTTGAAGAAAGGCATTGGAAACATTCTCCTTTACTTCTATAGAACCCAATAAGAGTATCATCCTTCGCATCATCACACTCGCATCACACCTACATACATAGAATTCTCTCTTACTTTCTATCTCTTGCATACTTCCTTTACCTTATTGAAAGTAGAAAATTGTGCAAGCTACATAATCTTAAAGCACAAATTACAAGTTATATTCCATTGTGTATAAAGGAGATATAGATTTTTACAAAAATTATAGCTAGTTTAGGGTCATCTTTAGATTTGTGAGTCATAGAGAATCCAAATTTTGATAAGCTACCTTGCAAAATATAAAGATAGACTACTACAAGAGGTGGGCTATTAAAAAAGGATGAGCTAGAATAGGACCAACCTCTACGAGCAGTCTTTGTGTCTTTGTAGGATCAATGCCACACTCGGTTCTCAAAAAGTTGTCTAGATTTGCAATGGACATTCTCACAACCCTATCATCTACTAGCATGCAATCCCTTGCCTTGAACTCTATTAGGTGCATGATCACTTTATCCAGGGAGTCCCTTGGCTCTCTATGTAGCCACAGGCATTGGCCCAAGTGAAAAAAACTCAACAAGATAGATGATGAGCCATCCCATTTCATACACATCCAACTCCTTGCTGTAGGCAAATTGGCATAGTGGGTCATAGATCTTGGGAGCAATCCATGGCCTTGTTTTTCTTTCTAGCATGCCTTTCCATCAGTGCTCATCTATGATGTGCACATGTGCATTTGGCTCTCCACATTTCTAGTTGATAGCTGCTCTTGTCAATCTAAAAATAAGCATTAGACCCCAGTCTGTGATACTACCCACCCTTGGACTGTTATCTTTGGTGAAGTCTAGTATCATGTTACTAACATGCAAGTCTTAATGGATAATACCAACACTATGTGCAGCCTTCATCCCATCTATCAGGGCATGAATAATGTTCAGCATTTTGTTGATGATGCCTATGATCAGGGCTTTCTCCTCTACATTGGGCACCTTGTCAAGATCAAGTCTAAATCCCATTGATGGCTTATGTAGGTACTCGATTGTTATTCTATATTTACATTTCTAAAAAGGTTCCCACATTAGTATATCATTCAATGTACCACCATTGAAGAAGGGAAATATCGTAACCCAAGGAGGCTCAAAAGTGACGGCAATGATGCATCGCACAATCAATGCATCGACCTTTTGTATTCCATGCTCGACTTGAAATTGCTATAGCTTAGTATTGTAGGAGTCCTTGTATATTATTTTGGCAAAATATTTTAAATTTGAAGGAAAATAACTAATATTATCTATGGTGGCTTTGACATACTATCAAAAGGAACCTTGGCCCCAATGATTTTTCCTGGCTTGATGGCATCAAAGGGAATGCCAATTGTTGGTGCATATTGGTGATTTCTCAATGTATGCAACATAGTTTCTACCCTTGATCGAATCGTCTTGCTACCTTGTGGGACCAAAACTAGGACTTGCACCCATGGTAGTCTTCAGTCGCTTTGGCAGGGAGGTTGTACCAGACAAGTCCTTTGCCTACTTTGAGTGTGCCACATCCTCTCTCTACTTCATGTTCCATAGGCTTAACTTCTCTCTCGATGCAAGCATTGGTGCTAACTCCTTAAGATCTTCCATCATCTTGGGTGCATTTTCGAGCAATATGCAATAATGATATAAGCTTTTCTCAAGATCCCAAAGTGCATCAATGTGACCAAGTTAGAAAGCCCTTCCTACTACTACATGGAACGCATGGTAATTGACAAAGTTAATGTCATTGTTGTTGATGAGTGATATATGCTCTTCAATGCCAGATGATATGGTCTCTATCAAATAAGCAAATGTGAAGTGCTTTTGCAAAAATTTAGGGCCATCTTCACAAGTTTCAAACTCTCTATAATAAAGAAAAGAAAGCTTATAAGCATGATAGTCAATACTTAACTCACGAAGAATTGTAGGTTAAGTTACATCACTTGAATATAAACTTGTGACATATAGTTCTTGATTAAAAACATAGTTACATGATATCAATCTTACAAATCTACATTTAGAATTGAGTTGAATTGAAATGGAAATTTCTCCAATTGAAAGAGAGCATACGAACACTTCAACAGAGATATGTAAAAGTTATTCAAGCTCAATTATTATAGTTAGCTCTATTTAAAGATCTCGAATCATTGCAATGAGTGTTAGCATAAAATGGTGCCAATTAGAAAATATTTAGGAGAACTAATATAGGTTGTAGCTTGTCTATCTTTCAAAAACTAAGGAATAGACTTCATTTAATCTATCAACAATATATCTTAATACTCACAAGTATGATACACAATAGGCAAATGACTATATTATGAATTGAGTTGAGGCTAGGATGGCAAGGAAAAGTAATACTAAATCTATGGATAAGTTCTTAATGGGGAGAGTTATATCAATGTTTGGCTTTCCTAGATTGTGAATGATCAATGGACCCACTTCTTGAATCAAGTGATTATTAGAAACATGCTTACTAGTCATGCATACTCTAACCTACCCAAGGCATAATAAAAGGCTTACTTTGACAAACATGTAAAACAATGAGACTTTGAGAAAGGTGACCTAGTGTTTCATATTTAATCAAGGGACATACATAGAAGATCAAGTTTTAAGAGCTAGAACCTTTCCATGTTTTCTCTATTAGTGAGACAAGCCATGATGAATTAAAGATATTAGAGGGAAAGGGAGTAAAATTCTTCAATGAAAGACACTTCAAAAAGAATTGTCTACTAGAATATCCACAACATGAGGGATTGACAACTCTATGCACTACTAAAGTGAAATCCTAGTGGTTGGCAAGGGGGTTAAAGATTTGCAAGGATGTAGCTAGTGAAAGCCATATGAACTGTATAAGGCATTGCAATTAAACACTCCATAATTGTGTCATAAACTCTAGAACTACATGAACTACATATATTGTTAACTATAGGGGGAGAGCACTTGAAAAGTATGTGAATTGTAGGCCAGTATAAGGTGATGAAGGACAACACTTTAGAAGGTGCTATAAGACTATATTTTGAGTGTTGGACCATTTTGCATTAGTAAATTGGATGATTTACTAATTGTAGGGATTTGCTGATCACACAAGGTTGCTAGAAGCATGATTTGCAAGTGAGGCAATGAATGATCCTAATACTAATAAGGGCTCTCCTAAAGGCTATTCAAGAAGGACAATGAATGATCCTAATCTAGAGACACCATTAAATAAGAATCACACATAAAATATGGAATGATCCAAGTTTAGATATGAAAATATATAAGATAGATTTAGATTAAAACAAGCCTTACCATGTGAATATGTCTTGCTTATGGCAGCATAAGATGGAGCAACAAAGAGATGTGTCCTCGATTGCTCTGCTGCTTGAGAGAGAGCTTGACTCTAAGAAGATTTGCACTACTGAGAGAGATGCTCGATGTTGGCTCAACTTTTATTGTGAATTGAAAGTTGAAACTATACATGTGTGATACATTTCAATTAGATATTTTTTCTTCAAAAAAGGACTCCTATATTCTTATCACTTACTTTTCAAAAGGATAAAGGACTACTCATTATAACTAAATCTTTGAAGGGGCAAAGGACAAAGGAAAGCCCATTACAACTCTTTTAAAGGGATTACGCTGACCCTTATTTTGTTGGAGATTATGATGATGCCCAATGTGAGCTAAAGTTAAATATTGGTGTGATATACCAAGAGCTCCTGATTCCTCTACCATGTGCCAATGATCACAAATCAAAAGCTCTTTTCCAAATATATTTGAATATTTCCTTTACTTATTTTGAACTTTTCATGAACACACATGTAGATGTGTTGGTAGAACATTAGCTTATAATAGAGGGGGTGAAGGTTTGGGTCCTATGAAGCAATAGAATTGCATGTTGCACCATGGGGAGGCTCTTTTGTTTTGATCGGTGGGGGGTGCCACTTCAAGAGCAAGCCAATATTTAATGGTAGCCCCTATGTCATGATGATTTTGATGTACCTTTAGAAAGGCTATCTTTTAGACTGTGACTCACAATTGGTTGTGAACAAACTACATGTACCAACAAGAATGAAGGATCTTCATTTTAGAAAAAGGGAAAAACAACAAAGTTGAGAACCACTTTCCTGCTTGTTGGAGAGATGAGGTTTCTCAGCTACATACTATTCTCTAGGTCATCTTTATTGAGAACCACATTATTGGACCCTACATGCTTCCATTATTGGATTAGGTTGGTGGTTCCCAAATGGATTGCCAAATTGCAAGCTATATGCCCAGGGGGTCCACTAGGGTTTACTGTATGGTACCACGTGAGTGTAAGGGAGGGGGGTTATTTAAGGGAAGGAAGGTACATTTTATAAGGTAAGGTCCCATAAATAGGGGTTAGATAAGGGGTATTTTCATATATTTCTTGCATGCAGGTGACATCTCCTTATTACTACTAGTGAATCCCCCATGGCTATATGTAGACTTAGCAAGGAGTTCTCAACTAGGTTGCACCTCAAGGCCTAGTGGAAAAAGGTCTAAAGATGCATTCTTATGTTTGAAAATTTCATAGATGTAATTAGTTTTCAATTGAAGAATATACTTAATTATGGGTGCAATCTTAAGAGGTTCACCCTAGGAATAATTTGCAAAGCTTTCTCTAATTGAGCATGGACACAATTAGGATCTACAAATGGTAGAAGAGCATGCAAAGACACTAACCCTAGATGTTTTTTTGAGATTGCAAGTTGGCTAGTAAGCTCTTTGATAGACATCTACAAGTTCATCCTAGCAACCCAAGTTTTGAAAACTTTTTAACTATAAAATTGCTTTTTTTGTTTAAGTAAGATGAGTTCTTTTGTGACACGACTCAAAGAGAGTGATATATATGTACACATATGCATACCTCTACACACACACCTTCACCATTAACTACACCATGAACCCTCAACTTACTTCTCATTAATTACTATAATATTACAACAAGGTTAGTAATATGGTTGCTTATCGCCACCTTGTTGTGTTAAACCTCTCTCTCTCTCTCTCTCTCTCTCTCTCTCTCTCTCTCTCTCTCTCTCTCTCTCTCTCTCTCTCTCTCTCTCTCTCTCTCTCTCTCTCTCTCTCTCTCTCTCTCTCTCTCTCTCTTATATTGTCAACATTACATAAATTATAAATGGCATCTTATCCATCATGTACATGTCTCTATGTGTGTGTGTGTGTGTGTGTGTGTGTGTGTGTGTGTGTGTGTGTGTGTGTGTGTGTGTGTGTGTGTGTGTGTGTGTGTGTGTGTGTGTGTGTGTGTGTGTGTGTGTGTGTGTGTGTGTGTGTGTGTGTGTGTGTGTGTGTGTGTGTGTGTGTGTGTGTGTGTGTGTGTGTGTGTGTGTGTGTGTGTGTGTGTGTGTGTGTGTGTGTGTGTGTGTGTGTGTGTGTGTGTGTGTGTGTGTGCACGCGCGCGCGTACATATGCATGTGTATAGAGGAGAATTTCTTTGTTTTGAGTTTACAAACATGAAGAGCTAGTGACAATTTGGAACTAAATGGCATAGACAACATTAGCATTGATAGCTAGGTGTGAGCATACATAAAGTCTTTAGTGTGTTAGCATACACAATCAATGTTTGAGGAGATAATTTGACATTGTGAGGTGTTTTCCTAATTGCGAGACCAATAAGTCCCAAAGCAATAATACATTTGTCCTTTTACATACGGTTCCTTACTTCTAATGTTATGGATTGTTAATTCCTCTCGTAGAGACATATACTTGATTTCAAAGAATTCACCTCTAAGACTATGAGCAAAGCATTTGTTTGAAGAATCATATGGTCCTAGGTTCAATATTTAGAGTCTCCACATTCCCCCCACTCATCCCCACCCCCATCCCATAGCCCCCTTCATAGATCCCTTGAGAGCTCTTGCCCCCCTCAAAAAAACCACGAAAGTTTGCTTCTGAAGATTTTGGAATTAAAAAACCCCTAATGTGCATTTTACATGCGGTATATTTATAAACCCCTTATTCTTTTGGAAAATTTTAAGTCAACATAATAAAAATACCATTTGTTTTGAACTCATGTGGTACATTGCATGTTCTATAAGGTGAAACCCCCCCCCCCCCCCCCAAGCTGGTGATGTGTTGATTCTAAGACATAACTCCAAGATGGTAAACATTTTTTGCTCTTAATCCTTATTATATTAAAAAATCCACCCAATTAATCGATTCCAGCCTACCATAGAGTGCTCTCATTAAGGAAGACACTCACCCACTTCCCATTCAGGCACCCTAACAACTTTAGTTGTCTAAACAAGTATTCTACTCACATCATGAAAAACATAAAATCATCTTTCTTTATTAGTCCTTAAGATTGGATCCCTTAAACATCTTTTTAAATATGATACAAAAGAAATAAATCATTCCTTTAGAAACATGTTTTTTACAATGCCTATCTCACTCGTATGAGCAATATTTACAATGTCTATCCCAACTCTTATGAGTGTTAACCACCTTGCCTTGATTGCCCAAGTATTCTAATGCTAAACTACGGTGGGATCATGTAGGTTGTCTCCCTTATCAAAGGATCGATAGTGAGATTTTAACATCAACTAGAGCCCCAATGGTTTTCACTGTGCCATAAGGGGGAACCTTCCTGATATGGGGTCCTCCTATCTAAGCGATGATCAATCATCTTAGCCAAATTTGTTTTGGCTCTGGGGTGAGAAGCCCCAATGAAACCCTAGGGAGCATTTCACCCTATTCCCTTCTAGCTATGGAAGCATAGACTATTACTAGAATTTATCCATCTTGAAATCACACATAGTCTACTACTAATCAAACATCCCTTCACATGCAAATTTGTAAAAATTTAATACTACTTTAATACTTGTTTCCATAAAAATCTCTATAATTTTCATAACTAACAAGTAATCTAAGTTTCAAAAATTGTGATATTAGGATTAAATCCCCTTTTCCATTATTATATTTTTCATATACTATCATGTTTTTCTTTGACTAATCCTTGAAACTAGCTTATTAATTTAGTGTTGATATAGGGTAAAAGTAGATTTTTCATTTGCAGTCGAAACTTTTTATTTAGTTTATGAGGCTATCCATCATATTTTTCTAATCTCCTAATCATAGTCCCCAACAAAATATTATATATCTTTTTGTTTCCCTAACTACTAAATGACACATAATTAATATTAAGATTATTTTGAAATATTTTGAAAATAATTGAGAAATGAATTTAAGAAAAATAATATTATGATAATTTCTAAGTTATTTGGAAAATGATTAAGAGGGAAACTTGAGAAAATAGCAATAACATGATGTCTAACATACAAGCATTTATTTATATGTCAGTGTTACCTTTATAAGGAAATTTAAAATTATAACTTTGAGTTTATATGGTTATACATTTATAAGTACTAGTTCACAAGAAAGGTTCCAATTATAAAATAAATTTCTTAGTAAAAATATTTAAATGATCTTTCCTTTTTTCTTACTTTTTCTAATTTATGAATTAGTTTATTTGAATTTTCACTGTGTCATATCTTATACTTTACTTTTGTAACACTTATACATTCCATCCTAATAATTATTTTGTCTATATTTCTAATTTCCTAATCCGCATCAAGTTTTAATTACGGAGTTTTCTTATTGCATTATTTTTAACTCTTATTAAGCTATTTTAGTTATACTTATGTCTGTGAAAATTTAATAATAATTTAATGACTAATTAAATGGGTAGCTTGGAAAACTTTTGTATGGCTTGATTAGTTTTTTGCCAAATGAGGGTCATGCAATGTCAATGCACTTGCCAAGTGCCATAGGGAGTGAAAGAAAAGAAGAAAATGAATTAGGACTTAGGGGTGGTGATTCGAGAGAAAATTGATGAGATCTTCACATCCTTCCCTTCTGTGGCTTTGACTTCTTTTTTCCCTTTCCTTTTTGACTATTTCTTCGCTCATACCTACCTCTCTCTCTCTCTCTCTCTCTCTCTCTCTCTCTCTCTCTCTCTCTCTCTCTCTCTCTCTCTCTCTCTCTCTCTCTCTCTCTCTCTCTCTCTCTCTCTCTCTCTACTCACGTGTTTTCTTGGATTTGGGGCTTTGGGGTGGGGATTCAACTCATGATGGGAGGGGGGAAGGGTGGTGACTTGGTAGCCCCACCCTCCCTCCCCCCCCTTTAGCCATGTGGTGCAAGGAGGAGAGGAAGCAGTGTCATTTGGGGAAGGGGGGGGCAGGCAAGGGGTGGTTTATGGGCCCAAGGAGAGGTGGCACCATGGGGGAGAGGAGAGGAAGAAGCTGATAACCCCACATGTCAATGGGCAAGTAGGGCTACTGGCAAGCTGGGGGGCATGATAATATGGCATGCCCTAGGAGCCATCAACAAGGGGAGAAGGCGGGCATTGAGATGGCAAGCCCCATGGCTTCACGGAGGAGGAGGAGGAGGGTAGGTGTTTGATCGGGAAGGGCTAGGGGGAAAGGGGGGGCACACATGATGGCCATGGGAAATTAAGTTGGAAGACCCCATTGTTGATCAAGATGAAGAGGGTGGGGGGGTCATGATGGGCATGGGAGGAGAGGGCAATGAGTTTGAAGACCCCATTGTTTATCAAGATGAAGAAGGTGGGGGGGATGGTAGAGCCCCTCATGGATGGCATCCCTCTAGCCCTTATTAAATCAGTTAACTTAACTCAATTCAATTAAGATAAATCAACTAAACTAAGTTATAGCAAAGTTTTCTAACTTGGCAACTAATAACTAACTACCTTTATATACTAATGGCATGAAAGTTAGGCCATTCGGAGTGCTGAAGGACTGGCGCTTGAAAATAATGGGTATCCAATTCTCAGTGAACTTCATAGATATGAAGGGAGTAGACTATGGCATCCGGCTAGGCCGACCTTTGATGCAAAATGCATGAGTGAGAGAAGATTGGGGTAACAGTCCTATATTCCTAGGTAACAGGTCGAAGGCAGTAAAAGTCGAGATGGACACCTGGAAGACCACGCCGATCGACTTGGATGCCATCTCCTCTATCTTTAAGGGGGACTCACAAGCCAGGAATTAGGAACCTAGACAACAACAAGCTATCAGAATGTAGCAATTCGGACCACGAGTACAAGGACTGCTACTCCACGAGAATGAGGAAAGTGAAGAAGAGGCTGAGATGATAGAGTGTGACACAAATAGCCAATTGATCGAACAAATAAGAGTAGCCTCCAAGCCGTAGAGAGCCAACGGTTTCAAAATTAAGAGAAGAGTCTTAACTGAATGTGAACACACCAAGTTGGATCACTTGGGCATGATGGACTATGAGTAAGCAGGGCTCATCCAGCTGAGAGCTGTGCCTCTCTTTAGAACAAAATCAGAGTCAAATCTATGACTGCCAGGGGAGACTCCCTCCTCTAGCGAGGGTTGCAAGTTTAACTTGGAATCAGAAGTAAGCTCTGAGAGTGATCTAGAGATACCCCAACCACTTAAGACCAGATGAACCAAGGGGGACTTGCCGGTCCATCTAAGGTGCAGATAGGTGAAGGAGAAAAAGAGAGGACACCCAAAGGGGTCGGAGGCCGAACGACAAAGGAAGCCCCAGGACCTACCAAAGCACTTCACTAAATTAAAGAAGGGAGATAGAGTAGTGATATTGTTGGGAGCAAAGAGTCAAGGATAGGCAAGTGAATTGATAGAAGGGCCTACCAAGGTTAAGGAAGTCCAAGATCGAGATGGGAAAAGCCTCAACCCACATTTATAGCTGACAATATGACCAAGCAAGAGGAGGTTGATCTCATTGCTCTCTTGAGTACATATATGTGTTTACATGGAACTCAAAGGAGTCAATCCGAGAGTCATAATACATAACATTCCAATGACTCCTAATGCAACACCAGTAAAGCAACGACCTTACCCGGTGAATCTGAAGCATGCTCACACTATCAAGGAAGAGATTGATAAACTATTGAAGGCTCGATTCATCTACGAGATTGAGCACACGGATTGGGTATCACCCATCATAATTGTCTTGAAAAAAAATGGAAAAATCTGAGTGTGCATAAACTACAAAAAAAACAATTTTGCAACTAGGAGAGACAATTATCCATTTCCCTATATAGAGCACATGCTCGAGAGAGTAGTGGAAAAAGAAGCCTACAGTTTCATGGATGGCTTCTCGGGCTATAACCAAGTTTAGGTGCACCCTAACAACAGACACAAGATGGCGTTCGCCACGGAATGGAGTGTGTTTGCTCACATAGTCATGCCATTTGGGTTGACTAATGCACCTGCCACCTTCTATCGTTTAATGTGTGCCATCTTCATGGACATGCTTAGGCGAGAACTAGAGGTATTCATTGACGACCTATGTGTACACTCTAGTTAGGTGGAACACCTAAATAAGCTTTGTGTAGTCTTTGAATAATGTAGATCATATAGTCTCTCTTTAAACCCCCTAAAGTGCCAGTTCTGGGTAAAGCATGGATGTATCCTAGGGCATGTGGTGTCCAAGAATGGCATTGCCATTGACTTCTCTAAAATCAGGGTTATTGTCAACTTGCCACTACCAATGAATTATAAGGGAGTTCAATGCTTCCTGGGGCACATAGGATACTATTGATGCTTTATCTTGAACTATGCATTGATTGCTGGACCACTTTACAAGTTGTTGGTTGTATTCAATGGACTAAGGAGTGCCAATGTGCTTATGAGGAATTGAAAAAGTCTTTCACCACTGCACCCATTCTACGAGCCCCAAATTGGACCATAACATTCCATGCCCACATTGATGCATCAAAGTTCACCATGAGAGCTGTTTTGTGCCAACTAGGTGGTGAACACAATCTTGACTATCTGGTGAGCTTTGCTACCAAACAACTCACAAATACGGAGATGAACTACTCCACAATGGAGAGGGAAGGACTGGCCATGGTATTTGTTGTAAAGAAGTTTCGGCATTATCTTTTGGCTATGCCTTTCACCTTCTTTGTGAACCATCAAGCTTTGCTTTATCTTGTAAATAAACTATGCACTACAGAACGCATAGCTAGATGGTTGCTTCTTCTTTTAGAGTTTGACTTCTTTGTGGTTGTATGCAAGGGCAAGAAATATTACATGACCGATCACATGTCCCACATAACCACAGGAGAAGCTGTTGAACAAGGGATTATAAACGATCTACCCGCCGATACATACATGTTTAGCATGTCCAACAAAAAGGACTTGTTCAAGGCAGCCTTAATGCCATATTGGGTAGATGACATAGTCCAAATCCTAGAGCACAGATTACCTAAGAGACCTATCAAAAAGGTCAAGCTAAAGCGTCCTATCCTTAAGATTCAGCCCTATCAATTAATTGCCGGCCAACTCTATAGATTCTACAATCTCAATTGTGGTGGCCTGCCTTATTCCTGATACTACAAAATTTATAAAGCATTGTGATAGGACCAAGGTTCCTATTTGTAAAGATAAGATGGAGTTGGCCCCAATCATAGTATGATAACCCTTTGAAAAATGGAGAATCAACTTCATTGGACCAATTAGTCCCACACACTGTACTCGTAGGCCAAGTACATCATAGTAGCCCAATGACTATCTCACGAAATGGACCAAATCTTGAGCCACCAGGAAGAACGATAAGTGACCACTATCATAGAGATCAAGGATATAGACAAGGAGTTAGTAGCATTTGCTTACTTGTGAATAATAGTTACTGCTCAAAAAATACACACTTTTGACGTGATTATCACTGAGGGAGCTGACTTCAACATCCTAACCCATGAGCATTGGACTCTCCTTGGTTAGCCCCAATTGCTACCCACGAATGCTAAGCTCAACCTACTCGAGGGGCAACCCTAGCCACTGCTGGGAAAGTGCAAAGGAGCGATCTCCGTCAAGACTGAAAGCCTCCCTGTGACCTTCTATGTGTTACCTAACACTAAGGCTATTGGTAGGGAATTGTTTGTTGGGCCACGTATTCAAGAAGCAAGTCCATTGCAATGTTGACTATAACTCACATCGCATTCACCTTGTTGTTGGCAATGTGTGAATAGTGACAACTTTTTGCAAGGGTGGCATGGCCCCATCCAAGCCGATAGAGCCACCGGCAAGGAAACCTCGTGCAAAGTCTAAGGAGGGGGGTTGTGACTCGTCCCACCCCACCAGGACAAACCGACTGCAACCCAAAGAAGACATGACCCAAACCATTGAGCCACATCTCAAATTGGTTCCTAAACAACAACCACGGCCACCTAAAAGCCAACCTGCACAAACCCATAATGCTCAAACATCACACCCTAAGTCTAGGCAACGAAGTCGGCAGTATAGAACCAAATGACCGGCCAAGCCACAATGGGCGCCTAAAGCCATGTTGCATACTCAAGGCTATTACAATGGCAACTACTGGATTTGGTTGCCTAAGATCATGAATGCCATGTATGCGCCTCAGGAGGCCACCTCCTAGCCCATCTCCAAAACCTTCAAAGCTGCCTAGAATGGAAAAAATGCCTAAACTAAAGGCCACCAAACCCATAGAGTCTCAACGCATTTATCAGCCAAAACTGCAACGCTATTGCCCTAAACTAACGCAATTTGACACTCTCAGTGTCCTTGCTATTCCACAAGTAGAAAACAGTGCAACCTCGAAGCCCCCAAATAAGCCCCTCACACAAGTTGCTGATGAGAGCTTTACTGACCAATCCATGCACCAGGCATCAATTGCTGAGTTATCTAGCCAGTCAAACCCCAACCTCTTGCAGGCCTTAGATCCTCCTATGAGCGTGGATCTATTCTCACTTTGGCCTTCAATTTAGTTGAGAACACAGGGGATGACTTGGTCACTTGCATTCGACGATTGGATGCCACCTTCACTATGCTTGCTAAAAGCTATGAGTGGTTGGGACTTAGGTCTCCTAGAAGAGCCTTTGGCAAACTGATGTATGCACATTGCCATGCACCTGTGAAGAATTTGAATTCATGTTCGTTAAAGTCCCCATGATAGTCAAGGAAATGATTGCCGCTAAGATTTCTTGAGAGCAAGCTCATAAATGGAGGCTAATCACCTCCTATAACAAGAGCAAAGTCTCTACCACCACGAGCCAGGCTATATAGCAAGTAAAATGTGACAATCGATCAACAAGATTTGGTAACTTTTGCCAAATTCGCAAAAGTTTTGGAATGCATAAAAGAAGCCTACAAAGTTTTGTTAAGCTCTACTTTTATCTTGAAAATATGTCCTATGCATTTGAAATGGCTTGTGAAAAGGCACTCTTAGGGGGGACATTAGGGCAAACACCATTTGAAAAGCCAAAAAGTAGGCAATCAATGCATGACATATTGGATTCAAGCTTTCATTACTAGCATTAGTAGGCAATCACTGCATGACACATTGAATTCAAGCTTTCATTACCAGCCTTGAAAAGTTTATGTGGAGGATTGTTCCTATCCGGGCCCACCGATACTTTGGGCGATAAGCAATCCGCGGTCATGGCCAATGACGATAGGCACTCATAGTAAGCAATAAAAGGGCCGGGGTTTGAACACACGTGGCTCCTAGGCTCCTATATCACTGCAAAGTAACTTAACAGCACCATGCCAACCGGCCTTGCACAAATATCATTATGACAAATTATGTTTAATCAGCTGAGTATGTAATTGCCTATCCGCCACCCACCCTCATATATAAATCGGGCCTTTGTACCTCCTTGGAACGAAAGAAAATATCAGTACCTGCGACTTTTCCCCGATCAGCAGGCTCCACCTGTGAAGGGAGAATAGAAGCATCCAGAGTCGCAGACCGCCGTAAATGTGTGATAGTGCTGCAGATGGAAGATCATGTAAAGTTGCTCTTACTGGTCTGCTCGTAGGAGAGTCTTAGGCTAAACGAAGGTCGAATTATCAGAAGCAGGCTATGAAGTTTCTGAATAAATTGCAACAAGATTGCAGTAAAGCAATTGCCTGATGATTCTGTGTCTCTTTCCAGAAGGGGAACTTCTTTCTTTGGAAGGTCATTTGGGGGAAATTGCCAACCAATGTTAGAGTTGTCAAATTTTTGGGCATCTTCCCCTTACAAATGGGAGAATGTGTATCGCCTTTTTGGGACTGTGGGGCTGTTAGGAGAATCTGGAAAAAGTTTTAGAAAGCTATGATTACTTAAGGTTTGAGAAGGCTATGAATGAAGCTAGTAACAGAGCTTTGGGACAGGCCACAGTTGAATCTAGAAACTATGCATTCTAGTTAAAACTGTACCCGAAAGTAAAAAGTCTGCGAAGCAGGCCATAGTTTGCAATGTGAGTGCCGAAACGAGAGGCCAATACAGGGATAGAATCATCAAGACTAGGGAATATCTCTTCCAGCAGAAACACTGGGTATTGGGCAACGCCCTCAAAAATCTCTGGAAAGTAAGACTGCCATTAAGTGAGAGATTGTTTGCATGGAGAGTAGTTATGGGCGTCTTTTGGTCCGCCAGTTAGCTGCAGGACAGAGGTTTGACGGATGGAAGCTGCCGATGTGGAGAAAGGGAATCTGCAGACTGTAATGCACATTTTCTGGAATGGCTGCACTGCTTCTAATATTCGGGAGCAAGCCATACTGAGTCTTGGTAGAAATAGTACTTAATATTGGAAATTGGATCTTCTGCATTGTCTTTTTGAACTAGATATCTCTAAGGACCCTCTAAAGACATGGGTTCTCAACTCAATCCGAATCTTGGTCCACAAGAGCTGTGAGAAGCTAGGAACTGTCTATGTTTTCGGGGGGAGAGAGAGGTCGCTTCCTGGCACAAAATAAGATGTAAAGTTTTATGTTACTGGGAAAGTGGCTGTGTGACAGGCGTTCTAAGTAAAGTGGACATAGTTAGGCCAGGATCACTCTTAAATTAGCCCAGAAATCATATCCAAAGACAATGTTCTTGTTTTAATGAAAGCGCATATCTGTTTGCCCTCTAAAGCAAGTTTTTATTTTTGGAGACGGTCAATATGGACGAGGTGTCTAAAAAAATTAGGGCTACTATTAGGGAATACCAATGCTAAGAAAAGTTTGGTGTATTAGAAATGTCAGGTCTCAGATTATGTAGAATATGGCATAATAGGGTAAAGGGGCCAATACAATGTCATCTAAGAGCCCCCCATTAATAATTACTTTTCCCAAATGAGTTGCCAAACTATATATATCATGCGGAGACCAAAAAACTTTGGGGCAATTTGGATTTTTTATTAAGTAGACCTAGTTATAAGTGAAGGGTTCACAAAAGAGTGACAATGAAAGGCCAATAGAGTGATACTCTCACATAATTTGTTTGTAGGTTTTACAAAATCCAACATACAAAATATTTTAGATGGCTCCATTGTTTTACTCATGTTAAGCTTATACATAATATGACAAAATCTATCATAACTTCAAGTGGCTAGAAAGTTGCATCATTTTTGCAAAGCTGTCACTAAATTTGGGTGAAGTATGTCTTGCTTATGGGGTTGTCACTTTATTGGCCCCTTTATCCTATTAGCTTTATTGTAGCTCAACTACACGAGACACCATTTTTCCTGTTTTGGCCATTTCAAATATGCCCTTCTCAAGATGAGTTTTTTTTGGGAGGGTAGGGGCCACAGAGAGAGAGAGAGAGAGAGAGAGAGAGAGAGAGAGAGAGAGGTGTACAGGTGAAAATTGTGACATACTCCATGGAGTAAGAGCTTGCTCGGAGATTGTGATGTTTTAAGGAACAATACATGTGACCAAGATGATGCATACAAGGGAGGGGAGGCGGCAGAGAGAGAGATGTGTAGAGGTGAAAATTGTGGCATATACCATGGAGTAAGTAAGAGCTTGGTTGGAGATTGTGATGTTTTAAGGAACAATATATGTGACCAAAATGATGCATATACAGGTGGTGGTGGAGGTGCATACTTGGAGTGAGTCTGGTTGAAGATTGTGACCTATGATTTCATGGAGAGAGAGAAAGAGGGAGAGGAGAGAGGCAAGAGGTATGAAACTACTTTGTCACTATCAATCTTGCTCATCAAAATTTGCTCGCATTAACTGTACTGAGAATACAAAGCATCTGTGGGGAAAGAAGGATCTTATACCTTTAGCTCATCCCTGTTATTGATGTTTTAAACAGACAACATTTTCTCCCCAGAAATCTACTTCCTGAACAGCAAATAGTTACGAATATTCTGCCAATCTTTATTTTACATTGCTTACTGATCACCCTTGCTCATTGTTGCCATCCAAGTTTCTCAAGCAGCACTTCTCACCCATCCTCCACAAGAGCTTTTGGACAATCTGAAGCTTTTTTTCCATTGGTGTTGCCGAAGATAAATACCCCCACACCAAGTACATCAAAAACAACAACCATACCTACAATGGCTTGATTTACACTCCACATCTGTGTGTTCTTTAAGAGAAACAAAAGCCCTAAATCACATACTAACCTTTCCAATCCTCCATCGAGTTAGATACCAACATCAATGTTATGTGGTTGCCGTCTGATTACAAACTGTCACACTGTTATCTTCATGGGTACTGCCATATTACAAAACACTGCCAGTAGAAAATCTTGCCAAAAATCCAACAGTGATCCAGATGACCAAACAACAGTGATCCAGATGACCAACCTCAGCATGAGAGAAAACCTCAGCATCTTAGCCACCACGCCCACTCCACAGACATGGCCACCCAAGTCAGTGTTACCCTAGCCATCTGCCAGGTGGGCCCTAGTTATCGCACACTGCAGTCATACTTCGATACCCGTGATTAAGTCCAGCTCACCAACATTTGTCCAAAAACTCTCAAACTCGAAAAGCTGAATTTTCTGTTCACTCAGAATCTCCACCCCTGAAAGGATGGATTACTCATTCATTACCAAATGCCAGGAACTTAGCCAATCCCTTTTGTTTTCCTGCTCAAGTGTAGTGACATCCTCTTTTCAGATTGCAGCTTCCTGCTTTCAAGTACATAGTTCTCAACCAAAAATTGAGTAGGCTCAGTTGAATGCACTGCAAGGATGATTTGTCTTGCATGACCTGGACTGGCTACCTGCTCTGAGTAGCTTATCAACTGCCTCTAGCAAACAGTACCCAGTTCAGTAGCAGCAGAACTGTTGCTATTGTTGAGCGTTCATAATGAAAGGATGGCTCCACATAACCATGTTTTGATGCATTAACCAGCATGGCTTAAACCAAGAGCATCGTGTTTTATCATTCTCTGGCCCTGTAGCAAGTCTTGGCTAGCACTGTCAGTTACCATTCCTGGAGTTTGCCACTGTTCTCAAGTACTCCCTCCCATGCTATACCGAAACCACCACTTATAAATGTTGGAACTGCAGCATGCATTTTCACAATTTCCCAGTTACCACTCAACACCTTGTTGCACAAGGTAAGAAGGACTGCAAACAGAACGAAGTGACGCAAGTGTGATCTCATCTGGCTTTACACCAGCATATTGCATTTTCTTATAGTAATGCAAGCATGCCTGACGGTTCCCTTCTCCAGCATACACAGACAACAATGCATTCCACGATGCAGCATTATGCCAACTGAGTGCATCAAACACTGCCTGACAATCAGGTATGCATCCACAATTTCCATATGCAAGTATGAGATTGTTAGCTGTTAGAAGTTCTTGCTCATATCCAGCAAAGACTGCATTGAAGTGAGCCTGCCGGCAGATCTCCAGATTTTTTCTCTGACTGGATGCTCGCAAGACAAGTACAAATGTAACTTCATCTACATTTGCACCTTCCTCTTGCATTCGGCCATATAGATCCAAAGCTTTCTGCCCCTGCCTCCCTTCAACGTAGGCTGACATCATTGTATTCCAGAGTACAACATTGTGCTTTGGCAGACTGCTGAACACAGTCTCTGCTTCAATTATGCTTTTGCACTTGGAGTACATGTTCACAAGAGCACTTCCAATAAAGACATCCAAATGGAATGCCCGTCTTTTGACATCTACATGTAAAGCCCTGCCAATTTGCACCTGAACTGCTTGATCTTCAAACATAAATGCCTCGCGTAAGCAGCATGCTTGAAGGAGAATCACAAAAGTGCGCTCATTTGAACTCACGCCCTCCTCTTGCATCTGTTTGTACAACTTAAATGCCTTAGCTGTTTCACCCAGCTCAACATAGACTGTTAGCAAACCATTCCAACTCACAACATCACGATGGTGAGAGGTTTTAAACACATTTTCTGCTTCCACAATGCTGCTACACTTGCCATACATGTTTATGAGGGAGTTGGTCACATATGCATTCATATGAAAGCCTTTTTTCCGAGCATCAGCATGCAGTGCCTGACCAATGTCAAAAGCCATGATGTTACTTGATCCACCATCCCTTTGTAAGAGCAAGCTACAGGCTTGAAGAACCACCACAAATATGCGCTCATCCACACTCACACACTGGTCTTGCATTTGTTTGTAGAGCTGTAATGCCTGCTTACCATAGCCTTGGTTGACATAAGCTGAGAGCATTGCAGTCCATATAATTGTACTTTGTTGTTCTGAGAAAAGAGCAAACACCTTTTCAGCGTCTACAATGCTGCTACACTTGCCATACAGGGTCACCAGAGCACTTGCAATATACAGATTGGAAATGAAGCCACTTCTCTGGACATCCATATGCAATGCTCGACCCTGATATAAGTCCCCTATGCTAGTGCAAGCTTTGAGCAAGCTGACAAAGGTGTATTCATTAGGCTGCACCTTGGCATCACGCATGCGTCTGTAGAGTCGCAAAGCTTCCGCACCCTGGTTGCAATTGACATATCCAGAAATGACGGCAGTCCACAAGAAGACAGTTTTGGTTTTACATGGCAAGAAATTAAAAGCCTGTACGGCAGCCAGAAGGTCACCACAGCTGATCAAAATGGTGATGTAATACTCATGAATTGATGTGCTTATGTCCTTTTGATAGGCACAGAGGTGCTGGTAGATGAGCTTCGCCTGGGAGAGGGACTTTTCTTTGTGGCAAAGGCGAAGGAGGAGCCAGTAGGCATCGTGCGAAAGGGCGGAGCCTGTGCAAGGGAGGAGGTTAAGGACCTCGCCTGAGCGCCCAATCTTACACAGGAACTCAATTTCTGTATTCAAACCGAGCAGAGACAGGTCTTGGATGCTGCTCAGATTGAGAGAGTGGTCTACAGGAGCCCCCGGCCTGTCGCTAACCCACCTGAGTTCTGGCCTCTTCTTGAAGGGCACTGTTGCTAACTTCTTCTTGGATCTTCCCTGCTGTGAGCCTTGCATCACAATTGGGTATGAAGGGCACCTCGAGGTCCACGGACATGGATCCAAATTCTCTGGACACAGGCTTGCCATGCTGTCTCTCATTCAGTGTTCGCGATGACCAAAACGGGAGAAGAGGAGGTGCCGGGCGGTCATTTTAAGTCCCTTGAAGGCTATTAATAACATTTTGAAGTGTGGCAGAGTATTGTTGCCACATGGTCTCCTCCTCCTCCTCCCGTGCATGCAAGTAATGTCAAGAGAGGACCTGAATCTAGCGCTGGAGCTGAGCAACCACAAAAAGTAGGTAGAAATGGAGACAGTACAGAACTCGACTATCTTGTTCTTGCACGAAATCAGGTCGACATGGTTGCAATGGAGAAAAAGATGCAGGCAGAGATCAAGGAGTTCTCCAAGAAGAGCAAGACACCGGGCCGTACATTAGAACAGAAGGCAATAAAAAGTAAAAATGTTAGGACAAGTGGGGGTGACAGGGTGTTCAAGTCAGAACGCATGTTTGGGGATATGAGGCATTCCCATGGATAAATAAATAAAATAGAGCTCGAAAACACATGGGAGTAAAGTATGGCTGAAAATAGAAGTGATTGACCAATCATTGATCTGATCAATGCAGTGATTCCATCGATGCTCCCTTCTGTAAAAAAAAGGATCTTACACGTAAAATCTACGGAGGACTCATGCCAATGGGTAGTGTCGATAATAGGCCATGGTAAAATCCAAGGATTAACAAGGAACTAGCGTTTCTAATCCAAACAAATGATGTCATTCCAAAAAAGCAAGATCCTAATTTGATCTTATTGTATTTAATAATATCCGATTCTCCTTCCTATATTATTTGATGAATAACAATTGATTATACACTATTTACTAACAGAAAGTCCTTTTTTATTATATCCTCATTCTGGAATTAATAGTCAATAGATTCATTTACTAATTTATAAATGAAAAAAATCGAATTGGACAAATAAAACAAATAAGTTATGTCGTATGAGTCAATATGTTGCCTCAAGCAAAGATATGCTAAGTTTTCTACTACTGGTATGTTTTTCTTCTTTATGGGTAGGATCCCTATTGAGGATGAGTTTGGACATTGATTCTTGTCAACACATTCTGTGTGAACTACACTACAACAATACCAATTTGTCAGTAGAGGCTTCCACTTTGCCCTAGTCAGCTCAAAGAGTGGATATTGGGATCGGTAGGTAGATACAAATGAGATTTTGTATATGTACTCCAATAAACTCCCAAGTTCTCACCATCAAACACCCTAGCACATGAGTACCTGGTTTGGGTCACATTCCTTAGTCTACCTGACAAGATGGACAGTGAAATTAGTGCACTGGAAAAATCATTGACCCTAGAGATGCTAGAGGTCTTTGATGCCAATGGCCTGAAAGTTACGCTGAAAGTCAAGTTCACTTTCTTCCCTAATTCATTCTCTTATTATCATAAAATCGAGCATTTAGCAAAGGAGTGTTCTAAGAAACAAACAAAGCAAGAAGTTGAAATACCTGCTCAACCTAAGGAACAAGAGAAAGGAAAGGAGAAGCGAAAGGAACCCGAGAAGAAATTGGAAGTATCAGTAGTGGCAAGTGCTTCTAGATCACCACCGACAATGGTAGTAGCAGCAAGGTAGAATGGAGAATAAGGGAAAGGAGAAGGGGAAGCAGGGTCAGAATGAGCCTAAACAATAGGAGAATATGGGACTTGTAGGGAGGAAATATCATGAGCAATCAAAAGAAAGGAGAAGGTAAAGGCTCAAGCAACAAGCTTATTAACCCTTGGTGGATAGGAATATTTATGCTGCTCTTGATAGTGATGAAGATATGGAGGATGGTAAATACATGTACTACGAACAACACAACGAAACCAAGTATCATCACCTAGAATGTGAGGAGCTTGTGTTTGAAGGCAAGAAGGGATGACTATAGAAGGATTCTCAAAACAAGGAGATTGGACATCCTAGCATTGCAAGAGATTAAATTTTAGGAAAGAGAATGGGTAGAAAAAGACTTTGTCGGATATAAATGTGTGATTGCTTCATGCAAAAGGGGGGAAAGGGGGACCCTAATTCTAATCAAGGAATCCCATTGGCCACAACTCATGAAGAAGGGTGAAGAGGGTTGCTATGCAATAGGTTAAGTACTCGTGGATAAGGAAGAGGTCCGTGTGATCTCAATCTATGCACTTAGCAATTCCAACAGACGTGTTGCTAAGTGGAAGGAGTTGGAGGGTGGGTGACAAGACTTCCCACACTTCTAATTAGAGATTTCAACATGATTATAGGTGAAGGGGACTAATCCCATCACTCTACATCATTATCAAGATAGGAGTGTAGTGCCTGGGAAGCATTGTGCATGTCTCATGAGTTGGTTGATATGTGCCACTTAATAGGTGATGACATGGGGAATCCTGTACTTAGCATAATCAACAAAAGGGCCCAAACTAGACAACTACCAAATTGGATTGAATCTACACTAATCATTTGACTTGGTGGATGGCACCTAGACCCAAGGTGAGGGTACTCCCACAATTTTGCAACCCTAACCACCCCCCACTTGAAATGATTTTCAAGGTTGTGAGAAGCCGCCACTTGGACTATGACCCACAAGCCTTCAAGCTAAATGCCTCCCTCTCGGAGGACAATAACTTTTAAAAGGGGGATGCAAGAGCATTGAAAGAATGCAAGTTCGAATAAAAAAGATCCTTTCCTTAGGCTTGATAAATGCATCAGAGTAGCAACAAACTATGCTAAACAATATGGTCGTTATTGAGCTCAAGTGTCTAGCTATAACATGGATACTATTGCTATTACTCATGCTTCTCTCCTTAGTGCTTTTGTTGTCTAGCCTAATGATCTTATTGTTGTGTGGAACATTTGGTATGTTGAGGGTTTCATTAAGGCTAGGGAAAGATACCAAGTTCAAGGTTAAAAGGTGCAATTAACGAGATGGAGGGAGAAGCTAGCTACCTCTGTGATGATCAAAGATGCTAAGGGGGCCCTACAATGAGATGACTTTTCAATAGCTAAAGCCTTTGTTTCACACGTGTCTTCTATTGTGAGCCAGGAAGCCCTAGTAATACAAGAGTACAAGAAGGCAGTGCAATAAATTATCTCCCCCTGTGCTAAGAGAATAATGCCAAAAGTAGCCACCCTTATGGCTTGCCCTTTCATCGTGGATGAACTGGAGTTTACCATAAAGAAGATGAAGCTAGGCAAATCCCTTGGGCCATATGGGCTCCCAATGGAACTCTATAGAGCAATATGGGAATAATGCAAGAATGATGTATATGATTTTACTAACCACTTTTGGCTAACAGATGCTATGCTATAGTATGCCAACCTCACGACGATCAAGTCAATATCCAAATCTCCACATAGGGTAATGATTAACCAATGGAGGCCTCTCACCATGTTCAATATTTGTTACAAGATCGTGGCTAAAGCAATAGTGCTGACAATCAAGTATCTTCTACATCGAATCATCCCACATGGATCAATATGGATTCCTACATGGAAAGCGCATACATGATGCCCTACTCAATTTGGCATTCTCTATGGATTGGGCATTACAACATGATGGTCAATTCATGCTCATAAACATGGATATGAACAAGGCTTTGGATTGAATTACGTGGGACTTTAAGCCACAATCAACTCGATGGGCTTCGAGAGACCCTTTAGAAAAATGATAAGTGGTCTCTTTGTCAATGCATTAGATGCTATGAATGTCAATGGGCTAATATCCCCCTCATTCTAATTGAAGAGATCAATGCATCAAGAATGTCCATTGGCACCAATCTTGTTTGGTATAATAATAGATCCTCTTCTAAGGATGATTGAATGTCAATGGGCTAATATCCCCCTCATTCTAATTGAAGAGATCAGTGCATCAAGAATGTCCATTGGCACTAATCTTGTTTGCTATAATAATAGATCCTTTTCTAAGGATGATTGAATTCAAAATATGGGAGGCCTCCCTCAAGGGGTTACCCCTACCAAATGGGTCAATGAAGCCAACAAGCACAATGTCGACACACTACTTAGCATTTATGATATGTTTTGCAAGGCATCAAGCTCAATGATTAGTCAAGGAAAACAAAGATGATGGTCATCTATATATCACATAGGAAAAGAAGGAGCTTGAAGCATATGGATTCAAGTAGATTAACTTGGGCCAAGTATTTAGATACTTAGGCTACCCCATGGGCATAGGCCTCACAAAGAAACAAAGGTTCAAGTGGCTTAAGTCTAAGGTGGAGAACGAAATCAATTCTATCCAAAAGGTATCCACGGGCTTTAGTGGAAAGATCATCATTCTAAACTCCATAATTTTACTAGTGGCAACATTTGTAGCTACAACCAACCCCTTTAATAAAGTCTGTTGGGAGAAAATCAAGAATTTTGCAAGAAGCTTTGTATGCAACTATGGAGATAAAAAAGTTTGGTGCTCCATCCCCTAGAAACAACTGTGCGTGTCAAGGGCTTGATGGTGGCATGGGAATTGACTCGATGAATGACAAAGCAGATAGGTTGTCCTTTAGTATGCTCAAAAGAATGACTCAAGAGTGGTGGCCATGGGCCACAATCATGAAGTACTGGATGGAACATGCCAATGCTAAGAAAGATAAGTAGAGTAGCCTAGAATGGCAAGAGATGCTTTTGTGTTGATGTGAATCACCCAATTAGCATTAGCCAATGCAATTCTGTAGAGTTGGAAGGACACCATGAAGCAACTAGAATGGGACAAGAGTCTAGGTTAGAGATATGGCACTTATGCAACACATATGGCTAAGCCCATTTGCCTTTCAAGACACTTCAGCTCCTATTAAAGTCAGCTGGAAAAGGTCAATGACAGTGGATAGAAAGGGCTTAACCAGATGGGAAGACATGTGGGACCCAAAGCAAGGGGGGTTCAAGGAGATTGAAGAGCTCATGAAAGCATATAGACTAACACAACCATAGAAGGAGTGGGTGAAGAAGGCAATGGGGAGCAAGGCTAAATAACCACCTCACAAGTCTATAAAGGACTAGTTCTGAAGTTTCTAGTAACCAAGAGAGGCAAGAAAGCCATGCAAGTGATAGGAAGGAAGGACTTCAAAGCTAGGACAATAGAGACCTTCTCAGTTCTCAAGGAGGAACAAAAAAGGCATTTCCCAAACCAACACTAGAATGTTTGGAGGTGCAAACTTAGGAGAGTTTGGAAGGCAATGCCATTAAACAAACTCAATGGATTTATGTGGAAAGTATGCACTAAGAGGCTACCAACTAAGGATAGATTCTGAAAGTTTATGAAAATTGGAGGCCTGCGCATGTTGTGTGCTAAGAATAAGATTTGGAACCATATAGCAGCATAGACTTTCCAAGTAAACTTGAGTATTGATGTAAGACTAAAGACAACGTTGTTTGGAGACCAAGGAAAATGGAATGAGGAGACCTTGAAGATATGGAACATAGTCATGACACTAACCTTGAAAGCCATTCAGGCTAATAGGAATAGGGTAGTGATGACCAAAGCTGACAGGATGCAAACCGATAAGGTACTTGCCCAAGTAGCAAGGGAAGTCTTAGCTCTTTTAGGAAAGTTGAAAAAACAAGCCCATGTATCCAAAGTGAGCCTTAAAATGCTTAAGAAAGTAAAATCATGTAAGGGAGGGGTAACAAATCTTTTTGTTGAAACCCGGAGCATCCTACAGATGTTGATGTAAACATTACCTCTTGATAGAATATCAATAACTTTTGCATTTAAAAAAATAATTTCTCTTGAGAGTAATTGTTTGGGTTTACCCTTCCCCCAAATGTAGAGAATGGTCATCCTGGAAGGTTTTAGTGGGGAGGCCCTACCTATCAATGCTAGGATGGCCACATTCACCCTTAGATGAGGCATAGGTTGAGCTTCCTTCTCCTCCCTTTTCTACACGTGCAACTATAGGAGGATTTTATTTTTATATTTTTCATTGTTTCTACCATACAAAGGGACATGGGTAAGTTATATGGAGAGATGTGGGCAAATCTATGGAGTGGGCCATAAGGATTGGTGTTTTGCCTAGCAGGTTTCAAGATACAAGTTCAATCCTTGAAGTCTCAAATTGGTAGGCTTGAGACTGAGGCCACAAACTTTGGGGTGCATGTAGGCTATCTCAATGCTATCATCACTAGCAAGCTTGCTAATGATGCAGGTGGTAGAATGAGTAGTAGTGTTTTTAATAACTAATGTTTGTCCCTTTGGTAGTAACAATATGGTTGCTAGACCTTCTAGAGTTCAACGAGTGTACCTATTAAAAATTTGTTTTGCATGGACTCTCATGTAGAAAAATCTTTTTTTAATGGTGTTGTGTTGTGATTTTTTAATAATTATATTTCTACTATAGAAAATCAATTGCTTTAATGTATATATTGATAGTTGCATGAATTAGATTCTCTCTCTCTCTCTAGCATACATATAGATGTATGTATTATATACCATTCTAAAAACATTGTACCTTCCATTTACTATGTAGCTGTAAGAACTATTCTTTACTTTTATCAATGCTTGCACTTTAACAATATATCATAGTAAATGTATTGCAAAAAATGTGTATAGACACACACTCTCTCTCATACTCAATTAAGTACCTTTATTTTATTGATATCATAGGTGGTTTCACCCCTATTGTCTTGTTCTCAAAGAAAACCTCTATTATGCTCTCCAAGAACCTTAATCATACTATGTGTTTGTGCAATATACTCAAAAGGTGTGTAGACACTTGCACATAAAAGTGTAGGAAGCTAAAATTATCATTGGAACAAATATTAGTGATACAATTTTGATTCCCATAATCACTTTTATTCACATGTCAACAAATAAGTGTATACTTTGAATTTCTTTGCTTTAATATTATTTACATACTTTTGTATTGGCATTGAAGATAACTCATGTGTTCTAGTAGAAGAGTCTCATTTTTACTAATGCATCAAACTTTGTTTTTTTCTGTTTTGTAGCGAATGCATTCATTAACACTTTGATGGATATAATACAAATTCTTTTTTGCTTTTCCAATTAGACAATTCTTGCTTTCTAGCGTCTCTTTGAAATATTATGGGTCTTTAATTTTTTCCCATGTTTTAGATATATACACCCACACATTATATTATTTCTTTGATATTATCCGAGCTCACATCCCTTTTATCAAATGTCATCATGTGTAGAAGCCTTCCTCACATTGTGAAGTGCCTCCTAACACTTGCATATTTGTACTTTAGCTCATGCTTTTTTGGAGATGCATTATGGGACATATGCTTAGTGCTTCCATGTTTTGGCCCCTTAGATGCATTTTAAACCCTAAAAGCATACTCTTTGTGGATCCCTTGCCTTCCGGAGCATCATGAGTTTTTTGGTCAATCATGCTTAGTAAGGATTTACGAGTTGTACCTAAATGCCATCATGACCTCCTATGAAGTGGAAATTCCTACATCAACTTCAATTTTTAGTGTGTATCATTGCAATTTTTAAAAAGTATTTATTACTCATTCTAGATGTATCTCTTGTTGTAAAGTCTTTCGTGTGTCTTTTCAAGTAGAAGAGAGTTTGTAAAGACTAATGGTGTCTTAGTTTATGAAGGTTCTAGTCATTCATAAGACATGTGTGACCAGTTCTCCAAGACATAATGTCATAGAGGACCAATGATTACCGATAACATATATTTGCAAAAAGCAAAGCTTTATTGAATTACTTTTGTTACAATATGCGTTTGTAGTGTTACCTTTCTTTACTTAGTTTCAACTTGCCTTGCATTGCAATGCTTTTATTTTGATGTTCATCTTCTAAAGATTGTGATTCAATTATGCTATCATGTTTACAATTCTTTAATATAAAGTAAATTGTGAATCCTTGAAATGTGTATTGTTTTCTTTTGAACAATTTGCGAATTATGAAGTGAGGTTTAACTACTCTTGAGTTTATCTAATTTTGCACATTGTTGCATAGATGTCGTATCTACTTTTTCTTCTCTATATTTCATTATGAACCTTAAAAGATGATATTTTACAAGTTTTAAAAAGTCATTTGAACATATAGATTGCAAAATTTTTTAGATAGATAAGCTTATGACACACAAGTAGCTTCATGATTTCCCTTTTTCGTGCTAAGTATGGTTTACCATGAGAGGCCCTTATTGTTACTTTGATTAATGTATTGTTTAGAAGTTGTTCAAAAATAAATATGAAAAAATAGCAATTTTTTCTCTCACCTAACCATCATTTAGTATATGCTCCTTTATGTCATAACCCTAGATGGGCTTAAGTTATTATATCTTACTAGCATGTGAAGTGTGTTGTTTGTGGTGCACAAATCACATTGCTTGATTAAGTGTATTGTTAGGGGACTTTTCTAACACAAATGGAAAGTGAGGGAGACATAGCCTTGCAAGCTTTGCAATAATGTCAATCATGTGAATGGCAGTTGGCGAGCCAATCTAGCTAGTGAAATGTGTGTGTGTGTGTGTGTGTGTGTGTGTGCGTGTGCGTGTGCGTGTGCGTGTGCGTGTGCGTGTGCGTGTGCGTGTGTGCGTTCTCTCTCCATCCATAATAAAGCTCCTCAAACTTGACAAACAACCCTCAAGAGTTGGGATGTGCAAGCAAAAATGTATCTTTCACATATAATCAAGTGTGACCACTATTTTTTGGAAAATAAACCCAATTATAGAAGTAAATCAAATCAAACCAAATATGTAAACACACTTGTTGGAAAGTAGGTTGATCAGGGCACCATGTGTGTCATGGGGCTCATTTAATGGAAGATTCTGTGAGGTCTACCTTCTCATTTAATGGAGCGATATGGGCTCCAAAAATGCTATTATTTGATTGCCTAGATCAAAAGTAAACCTAGCCAATCTAGTAAATGACCATCTAAAATCCAAAACACACAGGGAATTTGTTATAATCATCTTTGCTCTTGGTATTAAAAATAGAAAATCTCTGCACATAACATTACGGTGAGTGAATTCTTAGAAGGAAGTTCTAAAATCCTTATTTTGACCATATCTAAGATTTCAATATTAGAATCTTTGTGATTCATCAACTATATCTTTCACATTTAGATACATCTCTCTCTCTCTCTCTCTCTCTCTCTCTCTCTCTCTCTCTCTCTCTCTCTCTCTCTCTCTCTCTCTCTCTCTCTCTCTCTCTCTCTCTCTCTCTCTCTCTCTCTCTCACATGTTTTTGATAGATGCATTATGATAATATTGTAGTGTTTGCATGGTACATGACTATATAGGCAATGAATATGCATTATAAAGAGTGATCTTGAGATTGATGACATTGACACAGATGAATAATGATTTGACAACATAAGAAAGAAGTAGCATTGCATCAAGCCCACCTTATTTCATCTCATCAAAGTGCTTCTCTTTTGATAGAGAAAGCTATAACTTGATGCTAAGTGATTTGAATGGTGAAAAATCATCAAATTGGAGATGCTCAAACAACACAAAAAAATGTAGCTAATTCCCTTCATTCATAGAGGATTGGGAGAGCACCATTCTTGCAAACCATATAAATAAGGTTACAGGTTTTCATGAAGGCGTTAATGTGGCAATCGCCTTTATCAAATCCAAGTAGTACATTGATATCAAGAAGCATGGCATTCCCCCTCCCTAAGTGAAAAATCTCATCAATTCTTGTAGTTGCAAGGTGCATGGGAACTCCCATGAGTCTAATGGTCATTTTTTATTTTCTAGAAAAGTTTGTAGAAAGAAAAACACCTATTTTGGAACTTATGTCAGATATATCTCTTTTGAGAAGGAGATAATTGTTGAACACAAAGTTAGACTTGGCAAGCTTTGTTCAATTAAAAAACATGGTCCATCCAAGACAATAGTAGAACATACATGCCATTGTGGTGATAGTGTAGCGTAAAAGGATTCTCAAATACATATATTGAGAATCTCAAGGAAAATAGTTGCCCATTTAAGGTGTAGATTTTGTATAGAGATGACTACCACAAAGTTATTCTATGATTATGTATTATACATGAACAACATGTACCTAATTCTCATACTAATTTGTATCATTTACTAGTGCATCCACATGTTATTGAATATTGCGAAAGGAGAACTTGTTTGACTTTGGAACATGCCACCATGTCACTAAGATGAGGCAATTAAAAGAGCAATTTCATTTGAAGAACACCTCTCTATTGGATTGTGTGACCTTTTAGGTGCTTCATGATTCCGAAAGAAGTGTTAACATTGTCCTATTAGACACGAAAGAAAGGTATTTTCTCTTCATTTATGTCATAGCTTTATGATCTAAGAATCTAAGCATCAATGTATATTGTATGTAAATGTTCTAAGGATGATTGGACAACAATGTACTTGGAAGCTTTTCATCTACAAGACCAAAACAATGTATTTTTTAATAATACTTTTCTAATGTATCCCACTTATTGGATCTTATGATGTCTCGTGTGTGTTATAGGTGTGTATCTATGTGATATAGCTTTTTGGGTTCCTATAGGTGTTATACTACCAAGCATATAATCCTCATGCAAATGAGGATAAGGATAAACCATTCATACTAGTTATTTATGATGAGTGGATGTTGAAAATGAGAAAAATATTCTCCCAAAATAATTATTGGGTGATTGGTGGTAGATTCAAGACCAATGTGCTTGGTCTTCCACCTTATGTAGCCATTCTATCAAACCAACATGGAATGGGGATCTGTGTATGGTTCGTGTTGTGCACAAGTGACAATGGTTCCAATCAAGAGATTGTGGCTTTGCAAACCACCATGAAGATTGATCTCTCTAGGATGGGTGATTTTTTCCCCACTACTCTTGTGATCGACAAGTCCCAATAGGAGCTAGAGGAACTCTTGAAGGTTGTTGTAGATGATCCCCATTGTTGGACTGCTAAGACTACCTTAGTGGTGGTAGACATCAAGTTGCATGCCATATTAGTGTATGTTGTTGGTTCAATACAAAGAAGACCTTGGCTTGAAAATATTCTCCCTCAAGTACACATTGCTATCTTCATTTAAGTTTTAAGCATTTTATTATATGTATTTGTAATTAGTTTCTATCTTATCATGGATAGTGATCATATATATGCATCTTTTCAAGTTTCATGTACTATCCAAAAATGTCATGGTTTGATGAAATGTTCCAATAAGTTAATCTCATCCAAATGTGGCACATTATATCACTAATGGATGGTATGGCCACACGTATTTAGCGTAGAAGATGGCCCAAGTTTGGTCTCATGTTTCCACATGGTAATGTTGACACAACTAATCTCATTGAGAGATTATGGAAATATATCAAGTATACTCTTCTTGATGCTAGGATTCATAGATCTATCTTGGATCTACTACATACCCATGTCTGTGACTCATTCATCAAGGTCTAAAATGGGTGGAACTGCACTTAGATTTTTCAAACAAAAGAAAGAGATAGGTAATGCCTTTAATTTGATATATATTTGTTTATCTAATCATTTTTTTAAACGTGATTTTTTTTTTGCACATTTATGGATTAATCAAGAGCCATACTACTAGATTGCTAACAAGGGGAGAATATATTCTGATGGTATGAAATTGATACCTTTGCTCCCTAAGTCATTAATGAAGAAACTATGATCTTCAAGATAGCTAGTACCACACAATATAGAAAGTGATATCATGTGAGCATGCAATCACATTATTATGATTGCAATGATTGGATAATTTATTGCAAGAATATTTATGGCTTGAGGCTTACATTAAAAAGCCATTTTGCTTACCTTCATCAATTTCTACCTATCATTAATAATGTGCAGGCTTTTGGTAGCATGTCATCTATTCGTTGTGGTGTTGAAAGTCTAGTTTTAGAGGAGCTATGTTCTAATGAGGGTGTAGAGATTAATGATCTTGTGTCTTGGCTCATGCGGAAGTAAACCACCACAAGCCAATGCTAAATGCCCTTGATCCCTCAAACCTTAATGCTAGAAAGGATTCGAGGGCAAGGCAAAATCAAACATGTGAACATGTAAGGTGAATGAAACACATGAATGAAACCTCCATCAGTGAGACCAAGAGCGGAAGAGAGTGGATGAAAATCAACTTATGATTGATGAAAAGTCATAAAAACTTTGGAATGAATGGATTTCTTGAAGGAAGATTGAGGATGAGGTTCCTTTGTAAAACTCAACATTGAGGGAGGCTTGTACTCGATGATTGCAAAGTGTTGCGAAAAATGATGTTTTGTTCACTTGTTTACTCCTCACAAGATTGATATTCCTATGGAACTTGGGAATTATCCAATCCAAGAAAATGATACACATGGAAGGACGAAGGTCTTAAGCTCCAAAAATGAGGCACTCTTTAGGGTTGGAGGTGTTGACATTATAGATCTCAAAGGGAACTTGTACTTGCTATGCTTCCTTTGGTCAAAATCTACACAATGGCACCTAGGTTAAGTCGTGTAGGTGGGGTCATCCATTTCATATGGTAGCGTGTTGCAAAAAGCCATGCCTCAGAATTGTTGTCCTAGATTCTTTGGCACCATTTAGGGGATTCATAGCCTTTGACCTTTCTAGGATCTTTCGTGGCTTGTGTTCCTAGTACCTCGCATGCTCTCTTCTCCATAATGTGGATTTTCTTGCCCTCTCTTCCAGCCACCGCTTTCCCAACCTCTTCACGACCCGGATGGCTCCTTCAACCACTAGAGTGGGCAGCACTCGATTTAGGGAAAAAGGGTAGAAGAAATTAAATTCAAATGGTGTGCCCCCCTTCTCCCATTGCTCCCAATGGTTTAATTCCAGTGCCTAATTGATTGGCAGTTGTTCCTAGATTTGCAGCATCTGGACCTTGGGTATATCTTGTGGCTTGGCATTAAATTTCCTCCTCGTGAAGTCAGCCAACTCTCTGTGTTTTCTTTTGGCCTTGACGATTCTTTTCACAGTGGTTGGATCTTCTTCTTGGCCTTCTACTTTTGTTGATGGAGGCGAGGGTGGACTCTGTTCAACAAACTAATTTTTGGGATCATCCAACGGCTCCAAATCTAGGCCTTCCTCAGTTGATGGTTCCACTATTAGTGGTTATGGTCAATTGTTTGTGCTGCCTTTTTGCCATACCATTATGTTGTGGTGTATACTTGCATGTCAATCGCCTCTTTATCCCATGGGATGCCAAGAAGTGATCAAAGTTTTTAGAGACATATTCTCGACCACTATCAAATCTCAAGCATGTGATGTAACAAGCCAATTCTTTCTCCACATGTCTCTTGAAGTCCTGAAAAGCATCCATGACACCACTCTTGTGCTTCAGCACATACAACCATGTGTACCTACTATAGTCATCTATGAACGACACATAGTATTGTGAATCCCCAAGATATGCATTTTGTGAGGGTCCCAATACATCACAATGTACAATCTGTAATGGTCTAGTAGTGGTGCTTACATGCCTCATAAATGGAAGCCTTTATTGCTTCCCAAATTGACATGATTGACATACATGTCCCGATTCCACATGTTTGAACTTAGGGAGTCCAAGTACAACTTTCTTATGCTACATATTTTTAAGATTTTGAACATTTACATTACCAATCCTTTTATGCCATATCTCAATGCCCCTTATTGTAACATTGTCATGTGAATACATAGTAGCATTCACACATCATTGTCATAGAGACTCTTTTTCTTGTCACCGTGCATCATCAAGGGAATGGTACATGTATACTTAATGTCATGCTGCATATGATCCCCTATGCAAACATATCCATGAGCACCTTCTACCAATGTGTCAAACCACTCTCCATGAGGAGTCATGTGGTTAGATACCCCTAATTCTATATACCATACATCATCTACTTTGCCTTGTGTAGGCAACCCTTTCTTCACATGTTGCATGGCAAACAACTTGTCATCCTCCTACATATGGTTAGAAGAGGCATAATTACCATGTTGCCTTCCTCTTGCTCTCTGATCATTCTGCTTCTTGTAGTAATCTTTATCTATATGCCCATATTTGGCACAATAATGACAATCCTTATCTGCATTTGATTGTTTTCCATGGGTCATTTGGAGCTGCTGCCAAGTAACTCTTCCTCTAGATGAGCAACCCCTCTCTTCTTGAGCATTAGAGGCACCTCTATGTGCTTGAGGCTGCCTATTTTGCCATCCACTACCTTGTTATCCACGAGCTATATATGCAATTCCAGCCCCTCTTCCTCTAAAGTTTGACCTTCCTCTTCCATCTCTACCCCTTTGATTTGAGTGAAGACATTGTCCCCACTATTCTTAGACCCACTGGAACTTGTATTGAGGCCAAGTTTCACTTTTTCATGTAAAAGAAGTGCCACAAGCTCATCAAAGTTAGGCTAATCTTGACACATTGATATGGAAGTGTCAAACTGCTTGTACTCCTCTCCAAGTCCATGGAGGGTAGTGGCCACCAAATCATCATCCCCAACTTCAGCTCCAATTGAGCCTAGTTGCTCTACAATGGTTTTAATCTCACTCACATAGTCTTCAATAGACCTTCCATTCCTAGATATGTGGCTGAATTTTTGCTTCAATTGTGTCTTTCTTGCATGAATGACATGGCCATAATTCTTCATCAACAAGTCCTAAGCGGCTTTTGGTGATGTACAATTTTCAATTTGCATAGCTTTTGTGTCTGACACACATACATATATCTAACCAATACATGTGCTCTCATAAACATACATATAGCTCCAACAACATACATATATCTAACCACTTGTACTTATCCAATAAACATGCATATATCTGACCACTTGTACTTATTCAATTTAGAGCTCAGATAGCTCCAACAACAACTAGTAAATTTCTGCTCTATTTTGCAGCAAATTCACCATACATTTGATGAGTTGAGACTAGCTCAATACTTTCCAAATCAAACTCCAGTGGTTGCTCCACTTGTTAGACCAATTTCGGCTAATTTTCAGCCGGTCAAACCTTGCTGAATAGTCAAACTATTTTGGATAGCTTGTATGCCTTGTTGTCCACCTATTTTGAGTTAATTTAAATGGAATTTAGTGATGGATATTACCTGGTCTACGTTTGCAATTTGAATCTCAGTTGATGATATGAAATGCCCAGCTCAATCTTGCTCAGTTTGGTCACTCCAATTGCTCTAGTGCAGTCCATTCTAGTTGAGAATTGTTTTGCTTTGTTTTGTAGCTTCAATGGTTGCCTCTGATCTTATTGTAAATCAGCATGTAATAGCTCATTTGGAAGATATTTTAGTGAGGGATTAGATGCTCCACTTGGTCTTCAATGTCAATAAGTAAATGAGGTAGATATCCTTCAGTTTTGAGTGACACAGTAACTACTGCAAAGTTTTCCAAATGGCTGAAAACATAAACAATTTTTTTTGATGCAATGATTGATTTTGTGTGGATTCTAAGTAGTGATTTAGCTCTAGCAAGTATACTCAGCTTGTTCCTTGTGAGATAGATACACTTTTCCAATTTACTTCACCTTAATCCGATGCACGTAGCTCCCACAATGTCCACTCCAATGTGATGTTGTTTTTTAGGCTATGGAAACACTTTTTTTTTTCCACTGAGTTTTTGCAAAGGACTTCAGTCCTCTCAAATGAAAACTTGATAAACAAGCTTTGATACCATGAAACAAAACACAAAGAGAGAGGGACAAAGGTTAGGCAAGAAGGAGAGCAGCCATCAATCCTCTCAAATGACAACTTGATGAACAAGCTTTGATACCGTGAAACAAAACACAAAGAGAGAGGGACAAAGGTTAGGCAAGAAGGAGAGCAGCCATGCTCCCTATCAAAACTTCCATTATCTTTCACACTCTAACTTGTGTACATACAACCAAACATAAAAAAGTAAAGTGACCTAGATGTAACCATGGTTGAGTTAGTGTGACCCAAACCTTATTCAACTAAGATAACCAAACCACCTACAAGGTACATGAGCTTGAATCTCAACCTTTATTACAAATGTTTTGCTAGTAGCAAGGAGTTGAGAGCAGGAAGAGGGACATTGAGGCAGTGACCCCATAGGACTTGTTGGACCCCCCATTACAAAGTGGGTATTGCTTGATGAGGTGTGGATGGCTAAGTTCTCACCAATAGGCCTCCCCTTGTAGGTGGTAGGTAGAGTGGGAGGTGCCCCCTATGAGGTTTTGTTCACAATCCAGGTTGGTAGACAGCTATCCCTTGATAGAGATTAGTAAGAAGAGGAGCTACTAGCTATAACTTGGAGTAAGATTCATGTCGTTGGACTCCAAGGGAAGATTTGGTTGTCGCTGACCACTATGTACCACCCTAAAGTGAATTTTGGGAATGATGCCTCTTGATTTGGGAGAGCTAGCCTTTAGATAAGTGGAGTGGGATGTTGGAGAGTGGCTCTAGCTGCCCGTAGAAGTTTCCAAGAAGGCCTACACAACCCTGATTGATAGGCATGTTTTGATTACGGAGGCCATGGATTGGGCGCCCTCGTGCAACAAGCATTGGGAGGAACACGTCATCACTGAGGCCTTTTGACGGACCTTTCGTCAAACACTTTAATATAAAATCTTTTGAGTAATATAACTAGCCACATTTTTCTTCAAAAAAATAGAAAAATGGACTTTCATACATACAAATATGTATAATATCAATTAGCTTTATCTTTGAACTCAAGGATGATAGCTTGCAAATGGCAAAAACAACACCCATATAAAACATGATATTCATCAATGTGATAGGGTGTTTGACGATGCTAGCCATAGCTTTCACCATATTGGCTTTAATAAAATTATGGATAAATGTTTCTCTTTTCCTAATATATTTATAAGCATGAATAGCTTTGCCACATGCCAGAAATAAGCAAACATATTTCTTATGCAACACCTATTGGGCTTATTCCCATACTCCTACACTCTTCCCACTACAAGCACACATGATTCTCATAAAAAAACTAATTGGATAAACCAATTGGTGTATACATTAAAATTTACCTACTCAAAGTCTCAACTAGATTGCATAAGTAGATTAGCAACAAATTACTTACATCATCTCCTGTTGAGTGTTGAAATGACTTGTTTTTTGGCTGATTTTTGTTGTTTTTGAGAGCTGAATGGTTGATTTTATGAGATGATTGATTAGTTTAGAAGTGGTTTGAGAGTGTTTGGGATGATATTGATTGTGTTTTGGAAGTTCATGATGTTTGTTAGTGGTTCTGTGATGTTCTGATAGGTTCTGATTGGTTCTGTATGCCTTCTGTTTTGTTCTGTTTTGGTCTGTTTTGTTCTGATTGTCTTCTGTAAGGAGGGATGGAGTATTGATTGATGAAGATTGAGATATTGTGAAAGATTATTGAATGGTTTGTGAGAGTATGGAATGGTTTGAGTATGAGTTATGTGGTTTTGATGACCTTCTGTAACCTTCTGTAGGTCTTCTGTAGAGCCTCTATTTCTGTTCTGTTCTGTATTGTAGCTGTTCTGGTACTGTTCTGTAGACTGTTCTGTATGCTTCTATATGTGTTCTGATGGATGAGAGTGTAGCTTGGGAAAGTTTTCTAGCCTTGGAAAGAGGTGAATACAAGTGCAAAAGAGTTGAAAGAAGTGAAAGAAGTAGCTGCTAAAGACTCAAGTGAAGACTAGAGTGAAGCGACAGTAGTGAGCTATGAAAGGACACTGTAGTGGCTCTGGTGACTCTTCATATCAGATATACCTCTTGGGAGGGGTATCCACGACCTAAGAAGGATTATTGAGAGTGATTTTGAGAGATTGTAGTGAGGATATGATGTATTATTGATGGAGAGAGAGAGAGAGAGTCAGAGATAGCCAATTCTACAAAAACAGAGTGATTGTTTATGAGAGATTGAAAGAGAAGACTATGAAGATATTGAAGATGAATACTATGTGATGTATTTCCATTCAAAGATGGTGTATTCCTTTGATTTCTTTGTTCTATTGATGGATTTTATGAAGATATTGATGAATATGGTTGATTCTATCAAATCCGTGGGAGATCTACATGATACTGCATGAAGATTTGTTGTGCCTGGTGTTCTTTTCTTCATTGTGATCATATGAAACATGATAAACAAGCTTGTTGATGTTACAAGATAGATTTTCTTGCAAGAGAATTCCCTTTTCCTTGGTGTTCCTCTTGGGGCTCCATGTTTTTGGTGCACAGCCGGGGAAACTTGCCATCAACAAGCACCAGAAGAGACTGAAAATGAAGGAAATGGCATTGCCAAGAAGAGAAGAATTCAATGGATGTTTGTAAAGTTCCTTCTTCCACTGAAGAGTTGGAATTTTTCATAATCAAAGCCACTTTCCACAAGAAGTTCATCCCACAATGGCGGAAACACATCACCATCATGATGCATGCTCTATGTGGTGGACAGTTTCCTCTTCCTGTTGAAGCAGCAGAAACTTGCATCTTGGTGGCAAACTGTTTGGGAACAAACTGAAGAGCAGAAATAGAGAGAACGACCATCCATGGAAGATTTGGCATTCATTGAGAAGTTTCCAGACAACATCAAGTGGGAGATTGTGAAGAAGCTTCAGGAGTCTTGGTCTATAGAGGTTCACAAAGACAAGAAGGAAAAGAGTTGGAATTTGTTCGTGGATGCTCAACAGCAAGATACATGGGATGCTTGGTGTACTGATAATCTTTTGTTTGTTCAATTAGCAACCCACTGGAAGTTGGTAGACAGAGTGTTTTTCACAACATACACTATTGAAACCATCAGAAGCTGGCATTACTATGATGATGGCACCACCACAATGCTCAGACATATGCATTTTGACACCTTCAGAACCGAATACCTTCCTCTGTGCAGTGGAATGAAAGCAAAATTCAGGGACGTTGAAAAAAAAGAAGTAGAAGAAATGTTGGCAAGAGAGTCCTCCAGAGACTGGAGTCTTCTGTTAACCCTCTGTGGAGCACTAACAACATAGTGGAGCCAACCCCCTGATGAATGACGCAATAAAGAGGCAAGCATTAGAATGAGTCTAGAGGTACGTGAGAAGAGAGAAAGCAAAAATCAAAGCTGAGAACGAGCTCGCAGCAGAAGCCGCCTTTGACGCCCTTGCGGAACTCTTTACAGAAGTCCCAATGGCACATCAAGCCCTTCCTCCTCTGCTGGAGGTCCACTTCCAAGCCAGATCCATCCTGGAAATATTGATGACAGGCCAGCGAATGTAGTTCCATTGCCAATTTTTAAGGGAGAGTACAATGAAGACCCCGATCTTCATGTAGCAGAGTTTATGGTAGCATGTGTGGCTAACAATGCCAGAACCCCTGAGCATTGGTTAGCAATATTCCCCGCCACTTTTAAGGGCGCGGCGTTTCAGTGGTATGAGAGACAAGCAGCATGAACTTTTGGCACATGGGACGACCTGAAGTTGGCCTTCCTCACTAAATTCAGGCGTGAAGGTTTTGAAGAGTGGATGCGAGAGGAATTTATGAACCTAAGTTAGTCCTTTGGAGAAAGAGCAGAAGCTTATGTCTCACGAATGGAATCCATCCTTAAGAGATGGACTAACCATAATTTAGATAATAGCATTCAGAAAGGTGTGTTTCTCAGGGGATTACAACCAGAAGTCCGTAAGTTTGTGGAGCTGCAAAGACCAGCCACACTGCAAGCTGCAACAGAAGGTGCACGACTGTACGATGAAGTGGAAGCTAGATTAGCGATGAATACAGGAAGAGGAGTCCTACCTCCTCTGATGCCAGGAATGATGTACCCACCAAATGCAGTCCCAGGGACTGTCCCCTACCCTTACCAATAGATGCCCCCAGTATCATAGTACAGTGCATCAAATCCACAGTGGCCACAATCCATGCCTCAAATGATGGTTCAACCACAACAACAATGGTCCCAACCAATTTCCTCAATGCCAAATCAGCAGAGCAACAGTGGAATCCTACCAACTGGAGCCAACAGCCAACAGTTCAAACAGGGGCTCTGAATCAGAATCAGAACAGAGATTCCTCTGTACCAGCCCAACCTGTTTATGCAGTGATTACAGAGACTCCTCAAAACCCTCCTGCCAGTGCCTCAGGATGAGAAAGCTTGAAGGACTACTTATCCAACTCAGTTGCAAACATCAAAAAGGAGTTGATGGATGTGATTACAGAGCAGCTACAGACGCTGAAAGTGAACACCGCTAGCATATCCAACGTTGCAGGAGCAGGAAGAGATGTGATGCGGTCAAATACTTGGTGTGGTAAGTGTCATCAAGCAAGCCATTTAGCCACTGAATGTACACGAAAACCAACCATTCCTGGAGCCTTATGTTCCTACTGTTTGCGGAAGAACCATACAGAGGACATTTGCTCTCTGAAGGAGATGCATGATAGGAGAAGGAAGGAAGAAGACGCAAGATTCAACTTGCTGGAATCCAAAATGACAACACAAGATATTGGACCCAAGCCTAGAGAGTTTGGTCCTAGTTTCGGACCTAGAAGATTTCCATCCCAAAGTTACAGAGGAAGATAGTCTGCGGTGGTCAGAGATCAGAAGTGGAGTGTTATAGATGTGGAGAAAAGGGACACATCTCACCAAATTGTCCAAATCCTAGAAGGTCAGTGGATTACAAGCCCTTATGCAGTCGATACAAAGGAGAAGGCCACACTGCAAAAGATTGTCCAAGCCCAGCTCCAGTGAAAAACAGTGCTACTGATAGTCCGCGGCCAAGGCTCAAGAGCCTACCTCCAATTTAGTGGAATTGGAAGTTGCTGCCATCACATGTGCAAAGAAGATGGAACCACCTATCCAGAAAGAAAACAATCCTCCTGCCAGAACAGTGAAGTTCAATCTTCCACCAGAAGAACAGAACAGAACAGAGCCTGACAGTGGTGTACAGAGCACTATAGTGCCACAGAGAGTTATAGAGACAGGACCAGAGGTCCAGGAGACAGAAGAGGAGGAAGTGCCACAAGCGGCAGAAGAAGTTTCCATGATGCCTCTGTTGGAAGAAAGAGGGAAAATGAAAATGGGTGTTGTCCCATTCCCTAACCGGTTAGAGAAGCCAGTGGATCCTATTAAGGAATACGATCTAGTCAGAGATCTAGATACCTTTAAACCAAACCTTACATTTCGACAATTATTGGTATTGTCTCCCAGTTGCCGAAAAAGGTTCAAAAGTATACTGACAAGAAGACGTGGATTAAGGATTGCTCCCTCAACAGCAACAAAGTCCAACAAAGCTCCAGAGCCTGTCAAAGAAGTGGACGTAGCTAACGTCTTCCTAGATCCGGGTACCCCAGAGACTGGCGCGTGGATAGAAGGCTGCTTTATTGCAAATGCATTGATTGATGGTGGTTCATCAGTAAACATTATGACGGATGTAACAATGAAGGATCTAGGCCTACAAGGTGTGCAACCCACCCAATGGCTCATTAGACTGGCGGATCAAAGTAGAATCAAACCTTTGGGCATTCTCCCATATGTGAAGACTACAGTGGCTGGAAGATATTATTAGCTAACCTATCTGGTGGTGAAGCCAAACTCTTATGGTACATCCTATCCTCTGTTACTGGGCAGACCATGGCTTTTTGAAGCCCGAGCAAGGACGGATTGATTCAAAGGAACCTTGACCTTGGGTAGAGGACCCAACAAAGTGGTGTTGAAACTGTATGGTTCTCAAAAAGGACATGGATCCACCTCCTTGGAATTATCTTCTGACTCCCATAATGAGGCTATAGATGGAACATCAGCAGTCAAAGATGCTGTCAAACAAATCCTTCCCAAGAAAACAGTGGCACGTTCCTTAATAGTGGATACTGTAAACCGACTTTCAAAAGATGCAAAGCCATTATCAATGGGTGAATACTTCCTGCCTGAACCAGGAATGACTCCTGAAATCACTTCTGACAATGAGATAGAAGCATGGATGTACTGCTCTCCCTGTTACATGGCCATAGCAGAGACAGAGACAGAGGCAGAAGAGGAAACAGAGAATCTGTTCTTCTATTACAGAGCTCCTACAGAGACAGAAGCAGAAGCAGAAGCAGAGACAGAAACAAAGACAGAAGAGGATGGATATGATATGGAAGAAGAAGGTTATGAAAGTGAACCAAAAGAATCTATCCCACCCAAAGAGGATACATTTGGAGAAGAAGTTCCAGAAGTATCAGAAGCAGATGAGCTCATGCTATGGAACAGAATGGCAATGGTACCATTTGGTCTGGTAAATGGATCTTCTCATATGCAAAATCTTTATAAGACATGGGTTAAGAAGAACAAGCCGTCTTTCAGCAGTGGCTCATGCCGTCCTCACCCATCCTTGCCAAAGAAAGATGATGATGATGCACCGTGCCAACAAGCACCAGTCCCACAAACCCAACAGAAATCAGAGGGTCCCTGTTATGTGACGTTCCTGGATGCGTCATTATAAGATGAGTCTTCAAGCCAAGAGGTAATTAATTTTGAAACCAAATCCGAAACGGCTCTAATCCCATTTCAACATCTCAAGGAGCAACCTAAGTCTCCACCAAAAGAAGAAGTTGGTTCTAGTGGGACATCAGAAGAGGATACCACTCCTTTGAAGGAGTTGGATCTGTACCCAGAAGCAGTCCATGGGACCTTCATCCGTGAAGTAGAGGATGAAAGGCAGTTAACCTTTGTGGATGCAGATGGCACGGAACGCCACTTGAAGGTGGGTAGTAGCCTTCCAGAAGAGGAGTTGTCAACTTTGTACAACTTGTTGAAAGAAAATTTGGACGTGTTTGTGTGGTCCTACAAAGACCTAAAGGGGATTGATCCCACAATATGTCAGCATCATATTGATTTGGAGCCTGATGCCAAGCCAGTACGGCAACGACAGAGGCGAATGAACCCGAATTATTCCACATTGGTGAAAGCAGAGCTGCTGAAGCTTCTGGAAGCGGAGTTCATCTATCCAGTGGCAAATAGTGAATGGGTTTCACCCATTGTGGTTGTACCCAAGAAGAATGGAAAACTGCAAATCTGTGTGGATTTCCGCAAGCTCAATTCCAAGACAAAGAAGGATCACTTCCCGATTCCTTTCACAGACCAACTGTTGGACACAATGGCAGGACATGAGCTTTATTCCCTTCTGGATGGATTTAGCGGATACAACCAAGTCCAAATTGCAGAAGAAGACCAATCCAAAACAACCTTCACCACAGAATGGGGGACCTACGCTTACCGAGTGATGCCATTTGGGCTCTGCAATGCCCCTGCTACTTTCCAAAGAGTCATGATGGCCGCATTCCAAAATCATCTGCACGATTTTATTGAGGTATATTTGGATGACTTCTGTGTCTATAGTTTGATCCGTGAACACTGGGAGCACCTGGAACAATGCTTTGACCGATGCCGGGAGTATGGGATTTACCTCAACCCCGACAAATGCATATTTGGGGTCTCTTCTGGAGTTATGTTGGGCCACATTGTCTCTGCACAAGGGATATCAACAGACCCTGCAAAGATCGAAAAGATCGCAGCTCTGACAGCACCCACCAACCTCAAACAGTTGAGGGGATTCTTAGGCCATGTGGGTTACTACAGAAGGTTCATAGCCCATTTTGCAACAAAGGCAACCTCCTTGCACAAGCTTCTGAGGAAAGATGCAAAGTTTACTTGGACGGAAGAATGTGACAAAGCCTTCCACACTCTGAAGCAGTGTCTGATTGAGGCATCCATTCTGCAGCCTCCTGATTGGACGAAGGAGTTCCATGTACATACTGATGCATCTATTTAAGGCTTAGGCGCAGTCCTACGCCAGAAGGGCTCCTCAAAGCTGGATCAACCAATCTATTACGCAAGCCAGAAAGTCACTGATAGGGAACGAAACTATACAGTGACAGAGCTTGAGTGCTTGGCAATGGTGTTTGCCCTAGAAAAGTTTCGCCACTACCTCATGTCCACCCACTTTAAATTTTATGTGGATCATGAGGCCCTATCCTTCTTGATGAACAAAGTAGATGTGAAAGGACAAATGATGAGATGGCTCCTTCTATTTCAGGAGTTCGATTTTGAGGTGATTACTAAGCCTGATCATTTCCATGTTTTGGCTGATCATCTGTCGCGTATCCCACAAACTGCAAATGAGGAGCAAGATGATCCAGACCTCCCTAATGCTTCCCTATTCTTGGTAGAAACTGTAACTCCCTGGTATGCAGACATTGCCAATCTCCTGGCAACCCAACAGTATCCTCCTGGTATCTCTAGTCGGGAAAGGAAGAAGCTTATGCTAGAATCAACCCCCTACACCCTGCTAGGTGGTGCACTGTACAAGAAAGGCAAAGATGAAGTGCTCCGAAGATGTATTGCAGGAGATGAGATTGGGATTGTTGTGAAGGCTTGCCATGACGAGCCATGTGGAGGTCACTTTGCAAGAGAAGCCACAGCCAGGAAGGCTCTGCTAGCAGGTTACTGGTGGCCTACCATTCACAAGGATGCCTATGATTACTGTAAAAGATGTGATGCTTGTCAGAGAATGGGGAAACCCACAAAGACAAGTGCCATGCCACTGCAGCCTATTCTTCCCTTAAAGCCGTTTGAGAAGTGGGGCATCGACTTCGTAGGTCCAATCGATCCTCCTACCAGAAGGAAGCAGAACAGATACATCCTCGTATGTACGGATTATGTCACAAAGTGGTGTGAAGCTAAAGCCCTAAAGCGGGACGATGGTAACAGCGTGGCCCTGTTCATGTACGAGAATATTATTACCCGTTTTGGCAATCCCTTAGAGCTGGTAAGTGACAGAGGTACTCATTTCCTTAACAAAGTCATGGAAGAGTTGACAGAGTTGTATAAGATCCGCCATCGCAAGTCCACTCCTTATTACCCTAGAGCCAACGGCCAAGTCAAAGTCACCAATCGCATCCTCTTCTCGATTCTGACAAGAACAATTGCCGCACATCGTCGTGATTGGGATGATCGACTTACAGAGGCCCTCCGGGCGTACAGAACCTCCCATAAAGCAGCAACAGGACAGACACCCTTTCAGCTGGTGTATGGTACAGAAGCTGTTTTTCCTAATTTATCTATATAATGATTTATTAAATTTATTTCCTTTGCACTAATTAGATATAAAGAAAAGTGCATTGGAGCTGGCCACTGATGAGTGGTCATAGGTTATGGTGGACCCACATGGTGGGTTAGAGAAAAGATAGTTCACACTTCCACCTATATGACCCGATTGGGCGCCTATGACTAGAACTCACGCATATCAGGGTTAGACTCGCACACAGAAAGGATTGATGCCTTGAAGTGTGGGCTAGATCCACCAGAACAGACAGTTACAATCAACAAGATGGCATGATCATGAAATGCTTGTATAATGTGCATGTGTGGACTGAAAGCTTGAAATGCACATTTCTTTGCATAGGAAAGTCACATGAAGATTCGGATACCATTTTTGCGATGTACACGGAAAAAGCTTTCATATGATACCCATATTGGGGGGGTCCGTAAATTCTAGGAGATCCCTAAATTTTAGGAGGTCCCTAAATTTTAGGAGCCTCGAATTAGCCTAAAAATGCTAGTCCTAAAAAATAGGGATGTCATTCTAAAAATAGTAAGTTCTGTACTCTGACTGTGCTTACTAAATTTGGTTGTTTCTATTCTTGACAGTATTCAACCCAAAAAGGAAGGCCATAAAGAAGAGACAAGTGTCAAGACACTTGTCACACAAGTTTCCAAGTGTCCCACCACTTGTCACATCTCATGACATGTGGCTGGACACTTGTCTTGTGCTACTCCACTTTCCCCTTTTGTACTAGCTCTCCCCTCTCCTATAAATAAGAGCTCGTTTTTCTTCATTGAGCATCATTTTTCTTTGCTGTAAACTCATGTACAGCACCCATAGATAGCCAGAAACTAGCCCCATCCATCCCCATCATCATCCCCCACTTCTCCATTATCAAATTCCTCCATATTCCCTCTTCTATCACTGCTGTTTTACAAGATAGCAAGCTTGTAAATTCATTACAGCACCTCCTTCTTGAGCTCTTTCTTCCATTTTAGCTACAAGAAGCAAGCTCTATCCCTATACTGCTGATCAACGATGGAGAAAGGCTGAATTCCCCTTTTTCTTCTCTCATACTGTAAAGAAATCAGTTCTTATCATTGCATAATAGATAATGCATGTGTGTTTGTACATCTTTGCATGATCTTGTGAGAGTGAGAATTACTTCTTCTCACTCTCAGGTTGATTGTAACTGAGCTCTTCCCTAAGGGACTTGGGTTGAGAAAAAATACATTCCTTCGGGGGGGGGGTTGCCCATCTTCAACCCTCAATCTTGTCTCCATTACTTTTACATTTTTATGGCTGTAATTTTGTGAGTAATTTTCATTTTCAGCTTTAAGTGTTCATTCTCTTTTCTATTAAATCTCGAAAACAAGCAAATATCATAATTGTTAAGCATACTACGTTGTTCGGGGCGTTTACAGTGGTATCAGAGCTTTGGCTCGGTCCTCACCCCCAACACTGGTAGTGCTTACAACTATAAGTTTGTTTGTTTTCAGCCCTTGCATTGAGTGCGTGAGCATAATTTTTTTTTCTTTAGTCTCAATGGATCAATCGAGTGCTATCCTTCAAGCCATTCAAAGTCTTAGAGAGGAGAATCAGCAAATTGGTGAGCAACTTCTCAAACTAGAAAAAGTTGAGAATCCCAAAGAATTCAAGGAAAGAAGCCCATCTACTTCAAGGAGACAAAGCCATACCAATGAAAGGAGCCGATCAAGAAGTCCAACTACTTCTAAGAGGGAGTCCCATTCTACTTCAAGACAAAGAAAGAGATCGTGTCGAAGCTCATCCTCTTCTTCAAAGTCATCTGGTGCCTATTCTGATGGATCCTCTTCTAGTAATGAAGAGTCACACCCTTCTCGTGGAAGACCTCATCATCGTCAAAGGCATCGACATTCTTCACCCTCGTCTCCATCTTCATCCCCATCAAGCACTTCATCATCTTAAACCTCAAGATCCGAGCATGGACGAAGGCATAAGAAGAAGAAGAAGACTAAGTCACTATCTCAACTTGAAAAGAAGATTCACTATCTCAACTTGAAAAGAAGATCAAGTTCAGTATGTATGATGGTTCCCGAAATCCTGATCTTCTTCTGAAGTTTATTCGTCAATTTCAAATTTTGTATGGTCGTGACAAGTATAAAGAAAAAGAAAAGATTAAGTTTGCAGCTTTACATTTAACCGATTTAGCCCATACTTGGTGGACGGGGTTGGAATATGATCATGCTACCCCAAAATCATGGCGGTCCTTTGTTCGCCTGATACAAAGCCAATTTCTTCCTGTTCATTTCAAAAGAGATGTAAAAATGGAATGGGATCGGCTTTGGCAAAGGAAAAATGAGTCACTTGGTGACTATACCAAGAGATTTTGGGAGCTACTTTTGAAGGTCCAACATTTCAAGAAGATCAGCCGTTCGGAAAAGCTTAGGAAGTTTCAAGGAGGTTTGCATTTTAAACTTCGTACTGCTCTTAATCATTATCATTGTTCTAGTCTCAGGGAACTCATTGACCATGCTGAGACATGGGAAATGGAGCACAATGGCAACAAATCATTCCAAAAGAATGATAAGAAGAGAGTAGCTGATGATGAGGAGTATTCAGCCCCAAATGAAGGACAAAAACAGTGGCAAAAGCAACCATCAAATCAAAAGAAGATGAAGCCCTATGCACCTCCTAATGCTCCTCAATTTCGCTCCAATCTATACCCACAAGCAAAGCAAATTTCCGAAGAAGAAAAGCAACGCTTCATGAAAGAAGGGAAGTGCTTTAAATGTGGACAAACAGGCCACATAGCGAAGCAATGTCCAAACAAGGGACAAAGCAAGGTTTCTGACAACAAGCCTAAGTCGCCAGTGAAAATCAATGCTATCAGTGATGTAGTTGCAAACACAACTCACACTCCAGAGACGTGCAAATTATTAAAAGCTTGGGGACAGTTGCAAGGTGACACAATGAAGACTGTGATACCCTACATTGGCAAGCTCAAGTTTCAAATTCAAGGCTACAGTGACGAAGATACCTTCTGTATCGGAGACCTTGATGGTTGCGATGTGATTCTTGGCATGCCCTGGAATCATAGAATAGATTCAACCATCTTCTCTCAGAAAAAGAAGGTAGAACTCACCAACAAAGGCAAGAAGTACGAGATCCAAGCTGGAGTTTCTGGAGACACCATACCTATGGTAAGCCATATGCAAGTCTCTAGAGCAATTAAGGATTGTGTTCAATGTTGTCTGCTTTATGTCACTGATGTAAAAGATAATATGAATGCTGAAAACCAAGAGCAACTTCAACTCTTGGAAAAGTATAAAGATTGTTTTTTGGAAGATCTTCCTTATCAGCTTCCCCCAGAAAGGCCAGAAGACCATCATATTGATATTATCCCGGGCAGTTCTCCTCCTAATATAGCACCATACCGTGTGAGCCGTCCTCAACAAGAAGAAATCAGAAAGCAAGTCGAAGACCTACTCAACCGTGGGCTAATTAGGCCAAGTAGCTCACCATTTTGTTCACCGGTTCTTCTTGTTCAAAAGAAAGATGGCACATTCAGGATGTGCATTGATTATCGAGCCCTCAACAAAATCACCGTGAAGAATCGGTTTCCTATTCCCAGAATTGACGACATTTTGGATCGTCTAGGAGGCTCAAAGGTTTTCAGCCGCATTGATTTAAAGAGTGGTTATCATCAAATTAGGGTAATACCACAAGATGTACACAAAACTGCTTTCCGCACTTCATACGGTCTTTATGAATTCTTGGTGGTTCCTTTCGGATTAACCAATGCACCAGCCACCTTTATTCGAATGATGGAGCGCATCTTTAGAGAGCATCGACAATATGTCGGTACTTTCTTTGATGATATTCTTGTCTTTAGCAAGAATGAAGAGGATCACCATCAACACTTGGAAATTGTTCTACAATTACTACAACAAAATCAACTCTTGGTAAATGGTAAAAAGAGTGAATTTTTCATGCATAAAATAAATTACCTTGGGCATGTCATCTCTTCTGAAGGGATTCAGATGGATCCTGAAAAGATCAGGATAATCCAAGAATGGCCTCATCTTCGTGATGTACATGAGGTGCGATCGTTTCTTGGCTTATGTTCTTATTACCGCCGCTTCATCAAGCATTTTGCACATATGGCTTCTCCACTTCATGACCTTACAAAGAAGAAGATCTCTTTCCAATGGAAGGAAAAAGAGAAGGCAGCCTTCACAAGGCTGAAAACAGCTCTTACTTCTGGACCTGTTCTTATCATTCCAGATCTGGTAAAACCATTTGTGGTGGAAGAAGATGCTTGCGGTGATTGTATTGGTGCAGTGCTAAATCAAGAAGGCCATGCCGTAGCCTTTGAAAGCCGTCGTCTAAATGATGTGGAGAAAAGGTATGACATTTATGAAAAGGAGCTCTTAGCAGTGGTTCATGCTTTAAAGATATGGAAACATTATCTTTTAGGCAATGAATTCCTTATTAAAACCGATCATCAAAGCTTGAAGTATTTCAAGACTCAAAAGCATTTGCAGGAGAAACATGCAAGATGGGAAAATTTCTTGTCTATGTTTCATTTTCAAATTATGTACACTCCAGGGAAACAAAATGTAGTTGCTGATGCACTTTCTAGAGTGCCTCGCATTGTAACTATTACAGTGGCTCATCATGAAGATTTTCAAACGATGAAGAATACTTATGATGAAGATACTGATTTTGCAGCAATTTGGTCAAATTTACAGCAAGGAGGTTCTCATCCAGATTATTCCATCAAAGATGGTTACCTTCTCATGAACAATCGCCTTTGTGTCACTCTTCCTGTTCGACAAAAGGTGCTTAAAGAAAGTCATGAACCCCCTTATGCAGGGCATAGAGGGAGGGCAGCCACTCTAAGTGCAATTGAGCGCTACTTTTATTGGTCAACATTACGAAAAGATACACATAACTTCATTGAGGCTTGTCTGGTATGCCAAAAATCCAAATATGATAGGCAGAAGATTCCAGGATTGTTGCAACCTCTTCCAGTGCCCAAAGATCTATGGGAATCTATCACAATGGATTTCATCTCAGGTATTCCAAGAACACCTCAAGGTCATGATATGATTTGGGTCATAATTGATAGATTCAGTAAACAATCACATTTTATTCCATGTCATAAAACATTGAAATCCGCACAAGCTGCAAGACTTTTCATTCAACATATCTTCAGATTGCATGGTATGCCTTCTGAGATCATTTCAGATAGAGACTCCAAATTCACAAGTAACTTTTGGCGTGCTTTATTTGAGAATTTGGGAACCACTTTAAAGTTCTCCTCAGCTTTTCATCCTCAAACTGACGGCCAAACAGAGGTGATGAATCTCACTCTTTTGGATATGTTGAAAGCTTATGTTAGTGAACATAAGTCACAATGGGAGAAATATCTTCCATTATTGGAGTTTGCTTACAACAATACAGTGCACTCATCCACAGGGAAGGCTCCAAATGAAATAGTACAGGGTAAAGTGATTCCTCCTCCAATTATTCGCACTAAAGATAAGATTTTTGCTGCTGATGAGTTTGCTTCAGATTTAAAAACAACAATGGATCAAGTTCGAGCCACTATCAAAGTTGCGCAAGAGCGACAAAAGAAGCAAGCAGATAAACGAAGAAGACCTTTGGATTTTGAAAAAGGTCAATATGTCTTGCTAAAGTTTGATAAAAGCAGGCTCAAACAAGGTTCCGATCAAAATTCATCTTTTCCAAAGCTCTCCAGTAGATACTTTGGACCCTTCAAAGTGATTGAGAAAATAAATGAAGTTTCTTATTGACTTGAGCTTCCTACTCATTGGAAAATACACAATGCTTTTCATGTAAGTTTGCTAAAACCTTACATAGGACCAGAACCAAAGGAACCCATTACTGAAGATCCCCCAGAAGTTGAAGAAACAGAGCAACTCTTGGAACCTGAAAAGATTTTGTTTCTCAAGGATCGAACCACGAGAAGTGGCCTTGTGACATGAAAATTCTTGCTAAAATTCAAGAATCTACCCACCACAGATGCACAGTGGGTAGATGAAAAATTCATGAAGGATTACCCAAATATTCTACAACAATATCAAGAAGATTTTCAACTGAGGACAGCTGAATAAAAGCCAGAGGGCTGTCACAACTCTATAGAAACAGAATTTGTATCCTTTTTCATTAATTTATCTATATAATGATTTATTAAATTTATTTCCTTTACACTAATTAGATATAAAGAAAAGTGCATTGGAGCTGGCCACTGATGAGTGGTCACAGGTTATGGTGGACCCACACGGTGGGTTAGAGAAAAGATAGTTCACACTTCCACCTATATGACCCGATTGGGCGCCTGTGACTAGAACTCACGCATATCAGGGTTAGACTCGCACACAGAAAGGATTGATGCCTTGAAGTGTGGGCTAGATCCACCAGAACAGACAGTTACAATCAACAAGATGGCATGAGCATGAAATGCTTGTATAATGTGCATGTGTGGGCTGAAAGCTTGAAATGCACATTTCTTTGCATAGGAAAGTCACATGAAGATTCGGATACCATTTTTGCGATGTACACTGAAAAAGCTTTCATATGATACCCATATTGGGGGGGTCCGTAAATTCTAGGAGATCCCTAAATTTTAGGAGGTCCCTAAATTTTAGGAGCCTCGAATTAGCCTAAAAATGCTAGTCCTAAAGAATAGGGATGTCATTCTAAAAATAGTAAGTTCTGTACTCTGACTGTGCTTACTAAATTTGGTTGTTTCTATTCTTGACAGTATTCAACCCAAAAAGGAAGGCCATAAAGAAGAGACAAGTGTCAAGACACTTGTCACACAAGTTTCCAAGTGTCCCACCACTTGTCACATCTCATGACATGTGGCTGGACACTTGTCTTGTGCTACTCCACTTTCCCCTTTTGTACTAGCTCTCCCCTCTCCTATAAATAAGAGCTCGTTTTTCTTCATTGAGCATCATTTTTCTTTGCTGTAAACTCATGTACAACACCCACAGATAGCCAGAAACTGGCCCCATCCATCCCCATCATCATCCCCCACTTCTCCATTATCAAATTCCTCCATATTCCCTCTTCTATCACTGCTGTTTTACAAGACAGCAAGCTTGTAAATTCATTACAGCACCTCCTTCTTGAGCTCTTTCTTCCATTTTAGCTACAAGAAGCAAGCTCTATCCCTGTACTGCTGATCAACGATGGAGAAATGCTGAATTCCCCTTTTTCTTCTCTCATACTATAAAGAAATCAGTTCTTATCATTGCATAATAGATAATGCATGTGTGTTTGTACATCTTTGCATGATCTTGTGAGAGTGAGAATTACTTCTTCTCACTCTCAGGTTGATTGTAACTGAGCTCTTCCCTAAGGGACTTGGGTTGAGCAGAAATACATTCCTTCGGGGGGGTTGCCCATCTTCAACCCTCAATCTTGTCTCCATTACTTTTACATTTTTATGGCTGTAATTTTGTGAGTAATTTTCATTTTCAGCTTTAAGTGTTCATTCTCTTTTCTATTAAATCTCGAAAACAAGCAAATATCATAATTGTTAAGCATACTACGTTGTTCGGGGCGTTTACATGGACGCACTAATGCACCATCAACTGTGCACCCTGGCATACTCCTTCTGCACCATTCCCCTGTTGATTTCTCAACCGGGTACGAGATATGGGTTTCCGTCATTCTTCCTCGAGTGATATTAGTCATGGGGTGAGTGACTGTTCTTTCATTCCCTATGAGTGATTGTGCGTTGAGCGCAATATCCTTCATCATCGACGAATTTCCTGCGATTCTTTCCATCAGCTATCTCCCTGGGTGCTGCCACATGGTCCCTGCCATGACGGACGTGTGTCGAGAAGATGCCTTGGTACCTCCAGCAGCCGACAACAATATAGGACGTGCCATTGACACTCAACCTTGATTCTTGACAAAATGGGCCAAGTTTTTCTAACCCTACAACTTTTGTTTCTCAACGACGTTCATGTTTTAAGTGTGGGGACATTAGTGGATGGTCTGTGGCATGGTCCTAGGTCCCTGTTGCTCGGTTAACCCTATCCATTAAGGTCTTAAGTGTAGGGACGCATCCCTGCGCGTCTACATTGCATACCCTTCTGCATATGCCTCAACCTGTTCATGCATGTCTGCCATGCCTTGCTGTTACTGTGATGGGGTCCCTTCCCACCCATTCGTTCATGTTCCACCTACCCTTGGGGCTGTTCCCTTGCAGTTTTCCTTCATTCCCTGATTTTGAGGTCCTACCATGTAAATGCACCCTACGTTCACCAAAGTCTAAATCCAACCTTATAGCCCTATTCCTCCCTTTGAACTGGCCATTTTTCCTTTTTACCTACCCCTGTTTCGGTGCAGGGTTTTTGAGTTATTAATTTTTGAAGCATTTTGCGCAAATTAGCCAGTTTTTCATATGAACGCGCTTTTCTTGCTTCGGAACCGTGATCTGACATATAGCCCTGACAACCACTTTTCCCCTGACATTTTTTCTTTTTACTCCGAGTCATTCTGATACACGGTTTGTCCAATATTAATTTTCCGGTTTTTTAAGACTTTTTCGTGCGTCTTTTTGACAAATTTCCATGTGAACCTGTCCTGTTTGCATCGGAATTCCAATTTGATTTGACAACCATGTCCTTCGTGTCTTCCCCCGCCTTTTTCCTTTTTCCTCCCCCCTCTTTCACCTTTCGGATTTATTATTATTAATTTTTCAATGAGTTTTTGGGTGTATTTTTGGTGTCTTTCGCATGTGAACCCCTCCTACTTCCACCGGAATTGGGGTTTAACATGACATCCTTGTGCCACTCCTTCTTGCGGACATTTTTCCTTCTTACTGCATGTCATTCCAGCGCACGGTTCGTCCAGTATTAATTTCCGATCCCATTTTCGGGTTTGTTTTTTTGGGTTTTTCCCACGTGAACGCATCTTATCTCAGTCGAAACTATGTTTTGATGAGGTAGAATTTTTGGGCACATCTTTTTGCGCAGTTTTTCTTTTTTCTGCACCTCATTCCGATGCACGGATCTTTCGATATTAATTTTTAATTGCGTTTTTTGATCTGTTTTTTGTGTTTTTTGCACGTGACCGCCCTTTACCCCTCCCAGAACTCCCGTTGCACATTTTTCCTATCTTCCCCCTGCCATCTTGCCCACTTTTTGTTTTTACTCTATTTCGTTTTGACGTCCGGATTGGGAGTTATTAATTTTTCTTTATTTTTATGAGTTTTTACGTGCTCCGTCCCACGCGTGAACACGCCCTTTTTCAATTTTATGCGTTTTAACGCGCCCCGGTTGTGTCCGCGTGTTCCGTCCCCGCATCTAGGCACCCTTTCCTTCCCGTCACGGCAAATTTTTTTTAACCCCCGCCTTACGCACACGCGCGGGACGAGGGGGGGTACGCCTCTCCTTTATGGGACCCCCCGCCCATTTTCTCCCTTTGGGCCCCTGCCCATCTTCCTCCCCTACCCCCCTTCCCACCCCTTGGGCATCCCGCCCATGGACCCCACCCCTCCCCCCCAATGGGCACCTTTCCCTCCCCGAATTTCAACCACCCTCTTTCTTCTTTCCTCTCTCTTCTTCTTCTTCATCTCCCCTCTTTCTCTCTCCTTCTCTTTCTTTCTCTCTCCCCGACTCTCCCCTCCATCTCCCTCCCTTGCGGCTTCCACCTTCCATTCCCTCCTCCTTCGCCCTTCCGCCTTCTCTTCCTCCTCCCGCCTCCCCCCGCCTTCTCTTCCCACCTCCCCCCGCCTCCTACTGCCGTGCCTCCTCCCTCCACGCTCCGTCCTCCGCCGCAGCCGCCCACGCCTGGTCCGCAGAAGCTGCGGCCGCCGCGATCGACGTCGCCGCCGCCATTTCCGCCGTCGCCACCCCTCTCCTCCTCCTCCTCCTTCCTCCTCCTCCTAACTACCCTTCAGGTTAGTTAAACTAACCTGCATGAAGTTTATTAACCTCCATTAGGTCACTTAACCTTAATTCAGTTAACCCTAACCCCACTCAACTAACCCAACCTAGGTTAGTTAACCCTACCCCCTCGTCAACTAACCTTAATTTAGTTAGGCTAACCCTACCCCCTAGTCAGCTAACCCTAACTTAGTCAAACTAACTTTAGCCTAGTTACACTAACCCCCCTTGGGTTAGTTTCCACCTTAACCTAACTAACCCTAGGTTAGTTAGAATTTGCCTTAACTTACTTATCTGACTTTGACTAACCCAAACTAACCTAGTTCCCTTTGATTAACCTGACTTAACTTAGTTTGACTTACATGACTTATCCAGACTAACAGGACTTAAATGACTTAATTTGACCCTACTTACCAAACTACGCTGATTTTCCTGATTTAATTAATTTATAAATTAATTTCCACCTCATAAAAGTTCAAAAAAATTTCTTAAAATTCCCTTCACTTTTTGCAAATTTTTGGAAATTTGTCAGCTGGAAATTTCCAACCCCAAAATTTATGAAAATTCCATATTTTCCAATTTATCCCAAAATTACAAAAAAATGTAAAAAAATCATTTAAAATTAGTAAAAAAATACCCCAAAAAAATCTAAAAAAGTCTAAAAAATTCCCTTCATTTTTCACTTTAAATTATTTTCCTACATGGAACCCTTTTTTTTAAAAGAAAAAACAAAACAAAACAAAACAAACACAAAACAAACCAACTAACAAAAATTAACCATAAAAATCCCCATCTTCTTTTCATACCCTAAATTGTGGTTATTTCCTCCATGGCTGAATTTTCATTTTTTCCCTTCATCACCTATTCATATGCTATATATCTTGATTTCATTATTATTCTTATTATTATTTAAAAAAACAACCAAACAAAAAAAAAACAACCACCAAAACAAAAACCAACCATACATAATCACAAATAAAAAAAAAAAACCAAATAAACGAAACCACACTATAAACCCACCACAACCACACCTAAAATATAACCCCACTCCCATCCACAATAACAACTTAAAAATACATTCAAAATCAACAATCCCACTAAGGTGTTGTCTTTGTTGTTTCGTCAGTGGTCTTTACTTTTCTTTTATTAGATTCACTCCTTTTGGGGGACTCTTCCGTGTGCATTTAGGCATTACATACACACCCCTTCCAGGTATTTATTTTATGTGCTTTATTTCTTTTCATTTCCCCCTTAATCACAAATTAATTGTTCAAATACCCAATTTATTCACCCACAGTTTCCACGCGCATTCGCGCTAAACACACCATATTTTTTAATTAAAATAAACCCGCTGTTCACTTAGCACGCGCTACGTGTGCTACAGAGGCACTTTAATTTTTAATTAAAATAAACCAGCCGTCACAAGAGCACGCGCTGGCAAAAAAACGCTCCACATCACTTTAATTTGTAATCAATGAACTTGCATTTAGAGACCCGGTCTAGGTGTCATAGTCCGGGATTCGAATTAATGCACCGTTTTCACCTAATAATTGGTAATTAAATTTATAAGAAGGAACCGCCGTTTTCTTGCTAAGGTTTATCACTTAATAAAAATTCACCCATTCTTAATAATTTATTAAAATAAACCCTTCATTAAATTAATTTCCCCCTCACTGCACTTAATTCCCCTTTTTAACGAACCGGTTTCGTGGGATGGGTATGCGCAGTCATTAGAGTTATTTTCATGGTTAAACACTGGTTTATCAACGATGTAGTCTTGATATGTGTCGGATGTGGTGATGTTTTGGTTTACTGTCTTTGTTACGGTTAAGGGTATGGTATGTAGTTTTTTCTTTTCTTGCCTGATACGGGGTTCTGGGTGTTTGTCTGATGCATAGCATGAAGCTTTTGGTCCCATATGTCTAGAGGTCATGTCGAATTTTTTTTCTAGGCTGTGGTTTGCTTGGGGTTAGTTGGTCGAGTCACGTTTTATTGTTTTGGTTGTTCTCTTATCCTTGGTTTTTTTTGTCTGTTGCTTTGCAAGCATTCTCCTTGATTGTCTGTGTTTGTGGTGTGTGTGTAGCCATCTGAATGGCGCCTTCTCACGCTCCTCCCCCTATCCAGTACGTCCCACTAGTTAGTAGGGATTACTCTTCCCTACTTACTTTTGAGCCTCTCACGAAAGCGGGACTTGCTGCTTTTGTGGCTACTTCTTTTCCATTGCTTCCCGAGGATCCGTTGTTATGTGATGAGTTTCTGGCCTCCTACAGCAAGAAGACAGGACTAGTCCAGGGAATTTCTATGACTTTGACACCTCGAGGCTTAGGGAAGGCTCTGTCTCTACCCTCCAAAGGTGACCCTTTTGTTACTACTCGTCAGCTTTTCTCTAATGAAGAGATTCTGAAGCTGTTGCAAAAGCAAACAAGGGAAATACTGGATGTTAAGAAGGTGATCAACTCTTTAGGAGTTTCCTTTTCCATGATCACTGATCCCGTATGGAAGATGGTCTGTCAGTTTCTCCAGGACAGGTTTATGCCTGCCAAAATGCCATCCCAGTACTTGTCCAAAGAGCTTTTCACAGCTTCCAGGATGGTGTTGAAAGGAGTTGCTATTGATTGGAGCACTTACCTCCTCACTAAAATGGATCAACATTTCGTCAAAGTCACCAGGGGTAATGTTACCAATGTCACATATGGATCATATTTGTCTGCCTTCTTAACCTATTCAGGTTTACAGAAGACTGTGCCTCCACCTCCTCCATCAGATCCAGTACCTCCTCCTCCACCTTCAGATGAGTCAGAACCTATTGACATAGAGGATGATGATTCTCCGCCTCCCCTGGTCATCCAGTGCAAATGTTTGAAGCAGGTAGTGGATAAAGCTCCTTCAGTACTTCCTTTAGTGTCCATTCTTGCTACCTCTGGTAGTGAACTCCTTGGGTATCTCACTTGTAATAACCTATTCAGAGCACATCGAGAAGGATCATTGGACATATCAGTTCCCTCACTGAACAGTTTCGTCTCAGGACATGCAATTCCCTTCCTCTGTAAAGATATTCAGAGTTTCATTGAGTTGTCAGTGACAGCCTGTGTTCAACAGCTGTACGTCTTTTTATGAAGAGCTCATGCAGTCTAAAGACCAGTTGCATCAGGCAACATCTGAGTTAGCTTCTGCTAAGGATACCCTAGCAGATTTGTTTAAGCAGATGGAACAACAAACCCAACTGGTTGCTACCCAAAGTGATGAGATCTCTTCTTTGAAGCTCCAGTTACTAGAGGCTCAATCCCAGGTTACTAGCCTTTCAGAGGAGAAGGAGAGGATGTCCAGAGAAGCGCAGGAGTTCCAAGCTCTCTTAGATGACAAACTTTCAGCTTTACAGATTGCTAATGACACAGTGGCATCCAAGCCTCCCAAATCAAGCAGTTGCAAGATCAACTGGCAAAATCCCGGTCTGTTCCTCCAAGCCCTAATGTTCCATTGATTCCTTCTCTTTCACAGCAGGACTTAGCTGCTCTTCAAAGACAGGCTACTTTGTGTCCTCTATTCCAAGATAAAGTGGAAAGATTGCAATCCCGAATGGACTTGTTATGGTCTACATTTGAGCAGTTTCAGGAATATGTTCCACCAGACCATTCTTTCTTTGTCCACTACCACTTACAGAAGTTGGTCTTCTACATGAAGCTTTCCACGATGGATTTACCTCTTCCAGAGGACGGATGGAGTGGGGCTTGGTCTGCTGAGTTGCTGATAGAGGTAGTAAGGATGGTGTTTGAAGATTCTGTCACGCCAGATACCATGTTGATGTCATACATGTATCTACGAGGAGACTTGTTAATTCCAGATGAGGTGGATATGGCATGGTATGTGGGGGATGTGGTTCTACAAGTTGTTTTGTATGTCAACCATTTGGAGTTGCACATAGTTGACATGTTTCAGAGTTACTCCTCCAAAGTGGCTGATTGTCATAATAATTCATGGCATCCCATGATTGATTCTGTGGTTCTGAATCAACGACAAAACATAGCTCCTACCTCTGCCCAGAGTACTAATCAACTGAGGATGGATCTCTTAGCCTATCTTTCAAAACATAATCCATTTGATTCTACCTTCTTTGATGCCTACCATAGACAATCTCTCTTAGGACCTTCTGTTCCTACCCTCCTATATTACCAACAAATGGCTCACCGATATGCTCTATATCTTTCCCTTTGTCAATCTAATTCCACCACTATTTTACCCCTTCTTTTCCAACCTTCATCTTTCCCTCAAATTCCAATTTTTACATATTGCTCCTTTATTGAGGATAGGGTATTTTCCCCTTCTCCACCCTGTCCTTCTCCATCCATTCATGTACCCTCCACATTTCCTATTTATCAGTTAACGCCCTTCCTTAGTGATTCCCTACAAATTTCTACCACTCCTTTAAACTTTTCTTCCTTTTATGATTTTGCCTATCCCTCACTTCATCCACTTTTCCTTATTCCACTACCCTCTCCTAACACTTCTATATCTCAACCACCTCAGTTGGTTAGTGACTGTGACGGGTTTAATAATCAGATTTCCAGAAGAAGGGGATGGAGTTCGGATGATTCCCTTACAGGACCTCAGATTAATTGGCCAGTAATTCCAGGAGAATGGATAGCTGCCAGTCAAGCTTATCAGAACTATGTTCATTTTGCTCAGCAGTATTCACAGTCTGCAGATCCCTCAGTGCGATTAACTGCTCACTTTGCTTGGTACTTGGTGTATATGCATAGGCACTCTCATAATGATTCCAAGCCTATTCCAAAGTTGTGCATGAATGTCAATGTGAGCATTGATTCCCAACAGTTGGATATATTGTATTTTCATGCCCTTTGTTTGCCTAGCAGATACCTGGTCCTGTTGGAAAGGATGTGCTGTCTTCAGTTTTTTCAAAATCCTCCCAAAACCTTTGTAGATGAATCCTTGTCTATGGATCGTTTCCGACAACATCAATCTTTCAAGAGGGATCATCTTCATTGATACCTTTCCAATGTATGGTGGATGATTTTTAATGAAAATCTCTCTTTTTGGAGGAGTCATTCAGATGGTTGTGTTGTGTGTAGTGTTTGTATTGTGAGTTCATTTATGTAAAACGAACGTGGTAGTTTCCTATTGGATTGGCTTTCGTGCAAACTACATTTTGGAGAATTGTGGTGTTGGGGTCGTGGTTGGAGAGTTGAAGCTGATGCTGATAAAGAAGAAGAAAACTCTTATATCCTTTACAAATTTGTTGTGATTTTCTAGTTTGATAAGAAGTGTTCCTGTAAAATGGGTTTTCCTTTCTTTGTATTTTTATATCAGATACAGGTTATAAGTTGGGGTCGTGGTGGATGGATTCTTTTTGAAGAGATATTGACGATCAAAGTTGAGCTTTTCCTTGAACTTGTATTCCCTTTTTCCTGGGTCGCGAGGACGCTTCCTTATTAAGTGTGGGGATATGTTGAGTGTTGAAATGACTTGTTTTTTGACTGATTTTTGTTGTTTTTGAGAGCTGAATGGTTGATTTTATGAGATGATTGATTGGTTTAGAAGTGGTTTGAGAGTGTTTGGGATGATATTGATTGTGTTTTGGAAGTTCATGATGTTTGTTAGTGGTTATGTGATGTTCTGATAGGTTCTGATTGGTTCTGTATACCTTCTGTTTTGTTCTGTTTTGGTCTGTTTTGTTCTGATTTTCTGTAAGGAGGGATGGAGTATTGATTGATGAAGATTGAGATATTGTGAAAGATTATTGAATGGTTTGTGAGAGTATGGAATGGTTTGAGTATGAGTTATGTGGTTTTGATGACCTTCTGTAGGTCTTCTGTAGAGCCTCTGTTTCTATTCTGTTCTATACTGTAGCTATTCTGGTACTGTTCTGTATTCTTCTGTATGTGTTTTGATGGATGAGAGTGTAGCTTGGGAAAGTTTTCTAGCCTTGGAAAGAGGTGAATACAAGTGCAAAAGAGCTGAAAGAAGTGAAAGAAGTAGCGGCTGAAGACTCAAGTGAAGACTAGAGTGAAGTGACAGTAGTGAGCTATGAAAGGACACTGTAGTGGCTCTGGTGACTCTTCATATCAGATATACCTCTTGGGAGGGGTATCCACGACCTAAGAAGGATTATTGAGAGTGATTAGTAGTGAGCTATGAAAGGACACTGTAGTGGCTCTGGTGACTCTTCATATCAGATATACCTCTTGGGAGGGGTATCCACGACCTAAGTGAGAGTGATTTTGAGAGATTGTAGTGAGGATATGATGTATTATTGATGGAGAGAGAGAGAGAGAGAGTCAGAGATAGCCAATTCTACAAAAACAGAGTGATTGTATATGAGAGATTGAAAGAGAAGACTATGAAGATATTGAAGATGAATACTATGTGATGTATTTCCATTCAAAGATGGTGTATTCCTTTGCTTTCTTTGTTCTATTGATGGATTTTATGAAGATATTGAAGAATAGGTTGATTCTATCAAATCCGTGGGAGATCTACATGATGCTGCATGAAGATTTGTTGTGCCTGGTGTTCTTTTCTTCATTGTGATCATATGAAACATGATAAACAAGCTTGTTGATGTTACAAGATAGATTTTCTTGCAAGAGAATTCCCTTTTCCTTGGTGTTCCTCTTGGGGCTCCATCTCCACACCTTAGCACCTCAAAGTACCCACTTGTGGCTTCACCCACATCACTACCATTGCGTCTTTTATAGCTGTACTAGCCAATGACACTATTGATGTGTTATGACAAGTGGATTGCTTATGTGCACATCCCTCACTAGCCACCATCAACCTTATTATTACCATATCAAAATATTTGGTACAAATCATTCTAAATCCACTATCTCAACCTTTGCAAAATTTAAAGGTTTCTTATCCTACTATATGAGTGGACAGTTGATTTGCAATCAAGATTTGATGACAAAACAAATACTGGAGGGTTTGTTGGCTATGGTGGTTGTTTTTTAGGTGAAACACACAAGAAGTTGATGACAGTTTGTAGTGCAAATCTTCATGGCATGGACAAGATACATGTATGAAAATGTGAAAAGCTACTTGTTGCTTGTCTTTAGAGAATGTAGGAAGACAATTTGATAGTAGGGTACAGAAAAACTTGATGCATCAATGTCTTTAATTGTGGTAGTAGAAACCATTGAGCTCATAGTGATTCATAGACTCCTTCATTCTCCCTTGCATACACACACTACTCTAGTCTCCCTCCCATGTGATGATGGAGCACTAATCCTTTCAATGTGCATAGAGCACCACCCCTTTCAATGCTTTTCATTTCACACTTAGTTGTGGGACCTCAATATTGCTTCATCCCCTTAGCATTCACCTATCACCATCCAAAGCCACAATCTATGGATTAGTTTGGTATTACTGTTATAGTTTCCATATTAATATTTTAAAGTCCTTTCTTTTCTAGTATTTCTAAACTCTATTAATGTTAATACTAATACTAGCAAGGGGGTGGGGTTGATAGCATGGGTCAATCCAATATTGACACTAATACTAATACTAGCCTTTGACAAAATTTAAATTTTAAAAAAATATTAGATAAATATTAATTAATATAATTAATTCATGTTATTAATAATAATTTAATTATTAATATTTTAAACAAGTTTTTGTAATACTATTAATAACTAGCACCATTATGGTTGATACTAATGCTATTGTTTGACATAATCAAAGGTCAATACTACTTATGGACTAACCTTAGTCATTCCACCCATTAGACTCTCCATGATTTAAATTGGATTAGAACATCTGGCTGGCATAAATTTCCATGTGTGACCAATTTCAAGGTTAAAAGTCACATGTATACTACTTGACTCTACAAGTCTAGAGGGATAAAAATCTTCTCCATATTCTCAAACATGGCTTCATAGTACAAATAGTCATCCAAGCTTAGAGCCACTTAATACATCAATGGGAAGTTCTCTCTTAACCAGATGACCTCCTCAACTTTGATTTCTTGTGGGCCACGGTCCATTCCCCTAATATCAATGCATAAAATTTGTAAAGGTTCAATTCAAATGGATGTTGCTATTTCCTATGGGTCATGGTCCATTGATATCAGTGTATAAAATTTGTAAGGGTTCAATTGAAATAGATGTTGCTATTTTAAGAAAATTCTTAATTCATCGATTTCCTATCCTTTAAAACCTAGAGTTGTCCTCTATTGGCCGACTAAAACTCAAGTCCATGTGCACCATCATGTAGTCACCCCTTGGGAATTGTTTGGCATTTTTTCCATGATGATTTTTTCATATTTTGAGAGAGAGAGAGAGAGAGAGAGAGAGAGAGAGAGAGAGAGAGAGAGAGAGAGAGAGAGAGAGAGAGAGAGAGAGAGAGAGAGAGAGAGAGAGAGAGAGAGAGAGAGAGAGAGAGAGAGAGTGTGTGTGTGTGTGTAAGTGAATGAGAGATAAAGGGAGAGAGAGACTTGGAGAGAGAGAGAGCAATAGAGTTAGAGAGAGAGTAACTAAGAGAGTAAGAAAGGAGAAAGTTGGACTTCGGAGATAAAGTAAGCAAGAGAGTAGTAGAGTGACGAAGGTTTTGACCTTATCTACACTTTTGCAAAAATGAGTAGTAATGAGGACTGTCATATTCAGGATTGAGAGACACATCTCAATCAGTGTGTCCCATGTTCATGCACTCAATGCAAGTGGCTAATTGATCAAAAGCAAAATTTGCCTATAGAGCACGTGGGACAATATGGTGAGTTCTAACAAAAAATTATTGAGCGAGTAGTTGTAGACTACAAGTTAGCAATGAGTAAAGCATATGTGTTTTGTGTGGACTTTACATTGAAGACATTCATTGCTTGCAATGTGCATAACTATGGAGGTCTATCAATATATTATCCATCTTTACAAATTTGTATAGGGTGATGGTGATACATTGCAACTAGTAGATCTATTGCGTCTGATGAGAAGAGTTTGTGGGCATATCATGCAAGGAGTACCCAAGGAGTCTAACCTCATGGGAGGTGGTTTCTCTAGTGCACCTTATGTAGGAGGAAATTGGGGACCAATTGAACCGTTTTCACATATTGGAGCTTGAGATGGAGGCAATGATTGAAACACTAGTACTTTGGATAATTTGTCTTTAGACCCATTGAAAGAGGTCTTTGTACCATTGTATGATGGGTATCAAGTGTCCCATTTAAAGACACTTCTTGTGCTCTTGAGTATATAGGCAAAGTATGGATGGAGTGATGTGAGTGCAACTAAGCTATTTAGATGACAACATATCTAAGTTGAGATGCCACATATTGCCTACTAGAAACACGATAATGATCAAAGGCAAGTGCTAGGGAAACTAGGCATGGACTACAAAAACATACATGTATGTTCCAATGACTATGCGCTCTTTCTAGGGGTGAATAATATGAGTTATAGTCACATGCCTAAAATGTGGTGCTAGCACATATTGATAGGACTTGTCCTCAATTCAATCGCTAAGGAAATGGAGATGGTTTGTCTTTTTTGAGAAGCACTTACCCATGAGCATGCTCACAATCTAAACCTATGTCCTAGTACATATTGTGGACAAAGTGGGGATTGCAAGATCAATGCATGGTTGATGGATGTTCTTTTGGAGTAGTTCATGAAGAGGTTGAAGGGCTTTATGCAACAATAGGCTCATCTAGAGTGGTAGTATGATTGAAGGTTGGCTAGTATTAAAGGTCCTTGTACATAGTTCTAAGTTACTTGTGGTAGTGGATATGGACATGGACTCTCAAGAAAGATGATCATGGAGATGTGACAATTGGAAATGGGTTAGATAAGACGATGGATGGAAGCATGGAGCAAAAGGTAAATTGTTTGTTCATGTTGTACCACACATACATGGAGAAGTGGCATGCTAAGTATGAGGCTTTCACAATTGAATGAGAGGTAAAAACATCAGGGTTTTGATATAGTATACATCAACGGTCTATTTGATACCCTGAGGGCCTAAAGAAACAGGCATATTTCATTCATTTGAGGTGGTTGGATGAAGCATTGACAAAAACAACACATGAAGGTGAGATAGTCATAGAAGAGGAGTGGGAGCTCTCTTTCGGAGATCTAGCTGAAAGGTGAACATGGTCTTTCATTGTTTTTGTCTTCAACAATGGGCAATAACTAACTTTTTCTCAAATCCATAGTGCAAGGTTTATACTATAATGTAGTTGTGTGGGTGATATTTTTGGGTAGAGTGCATTGATAACATTAGGGGGAATATGGACTTCAAAAGGGCCTCATAAGGAATGGATTAAAGGAGGATTACATTTGCTAATCTCGTATGCCAAGTGGGCCTAGAAGAAATGATGGTGGCAAATGTGGTTTTAACCAAAACCACGTACTTTTTTTGCCAATAAGGAAAAGTAAAAAAACTCAAAATTTGTTTATGATAGTTACTTTTGAGTTTTCCTAACACCACTAGCCCTTGGCCTAGTGGTGGGGCCATGGAGCTTCTAGCTAGGGGCCTCAAATTCAAACCCCACATGTGCTACTTTTCAAAATGTAATATAATAAGGAAAATTTGGGTATTCAATTAGTACATGCTAGTGCAAAACACAATGCATGCCTCCTATCTCTAGACCATATCTCCACGTGGCATACCACTTGCATTTCTAGCGATTTGGACACCAACTTTTTGCATTTAAAAAATCATATTTAAATTTGAATTTTAAAACTCCCTCCACAAGTTGTTAGGCTATGACCCATTTTTGGAGATTTTAAATTTAGAATATCATGAACTCTTTGAGTAAAGCCAGATTTGTGGATCTACAGTGGATAAAATGTGCACACCACCCCTCTCCCATTGGTCCACATCATAATCTCTTTGATCAAGAAAGTGATTAATTGCTAAGATAAAGAGCCCATTTTGAGTCCATATTCCCTCTAATGCTATGTTGGATCGTAGATTGTGGCATGATGGAAAAGTCCAAGCAAGAAAGTTGATAGAAAGCCACAAATCTAAACACTATAATGGTAGAGATGAAGTACTTTGGCACCTCATAGAATGTGATTTTAGTGGGCTATTACAGCTTTTTCATGATCATATTTGATGTGTAATGGTCCAAAGCTGACTTGCAAGAAGCAGTGGTTATTGTTTAGTGAGGGATGTATGGATTATTAGAGGGAGATTCTAAGAAAAAGTGGAATGATTTGCAAGGCATATTTTTTTTTGCCCAAACACTATAAGCAATGGCCTCAAAGGTCACAAAGACTATTGGGGGTAAAGGTGCCTCTGCCTAGTCGCTCGTGTATTACTACATTGACAGTACCCGCACTTGCACATTGTAGGCAACATGTGCCCATCAATATCACTCCATTCTCTATTCTTTCAGTGATATTTGAATAAAGGGAAGGCTGGTCACACATTGTGACTGTTGGAGTTCCCACATTGTGTGTGTCTCTCTCTCTTGCTCTTGCTCCTTCCACCATAACTCTTGCTCCTACTCGTGCTTCCACTTCAGGGCCCACCTCCCTTCAATTGGTATGAAAGCCTTCTTCTTTGTGAGTTCAAGCTTGGTCTAGCACACTCTTAGCTTGATATTTGAATAAAGGGAAGGCTGGTCACACATTGTGACTGTTGGAGTTCCCACATTGTGTGTGTCTCTCTCTCTTGCTCTTGCTCCTTCCACCATAACTCTTGCTCCTACTCGTGCTTCCACTTCAGGGCCCACCTCCCTTCAATTGGTATGAAAGCCTTCTTCTTTGTGAGTTCAAGCTTGGTCTAGCACACTCTTAGCTTCCATTCAAATACCTACAGCATTCATCTCTTTGTTGGCAGCCATAGCCACTCCATTCAAGCTTCCTATCGGTTGCATTCTTCTTGGGTACTCTTTGAGCCTTCTTGAGCAAGTTGGAGCAGCCCCCCATAGCCCTCACCTTACCGATGCAACATCACATTGTGTAAAACTAGCACTTTTTTTAGCAGCAACTCATGTTTTTAATCTCCTACAGCATATGTTCTTCATTGGGCAGCTATACAAGCACTTATACACTTGGTTTTGATGCTTGGCATTGATCCTTCCACTCTTGGCATTTGATTTGAGTGCTAAGCTTCCATTTTGGATTGCTATAACAATCCATAGATTATCATAAAATAGGGCATCACTTATCTTTGATGTCTACACTCATTGCCATTGGTTGGATGATGCCTGGTTATGCCCGGTTGATGCTTATATATTCGAGGATGCTATGTTATTGCTTGGAGTTAATTTTGGGCCAATTTAATCACTTCATTTACTCTGTTGTGGTTGAGGTTTGGCTAGCTAGAAATACAAGGCAGCACTCTATTTGATGCATCTATGGTTAGCTTTGTTGGTCTTATGATGCTCAGTCATGCTAGGGTGATGTCTACACATGTATGGGAATGCTATGCCCGTGTTATGGGTTGGATTTGGAGCTGATTTAGGTACTAAAATAGCTTGGTCTAACAATGTATTCATTGCTATATACAGTAAGGATGAACCTCTTTTAATAGGGATTTATATGCCTATTGCTCCTGGCTATGATTTAGTAGGTGTTCTGTATACACTACTAATGTGTACCATTGATGCTAGTAGATTGTTATATCATATGCCCATGATTTGAGGTGGCTTTGAGCTTTATTCGAGGACTGACGTACTTAGTTTTAATAGTGAATTTACTACTGTAATAACCAAGGATGAAGCCTATTTAGTCAGTGTATGCTCTACCTATTGGTCAAGGGTGCCTTCCAGGTAACTCATATGACTATATGGATGTATATGGAGGTTGGCACATGTCTTGTATTACTCCGGAATGCCTTTTGAGATTTAATCAAGCTCCGTCTTGGTTGGCATTTGATTGACATTGGTCTATAGTGGCATGCTTTGTGATAGTCATTATGCCTATGGTCTATGCTTGACCACCCTTTGGTACATGCTTTGACGTGTATGTTAGAAATGCATGCTTCTTACATTGTCCGTGTTTGATTGCCACTTGGAGCTTCAATTGGTCTTTCATTTGCATACTTTGGAGCTCTTTGGATGCTTATTTGGGTTGTCAAAGATTTGACATTGACTGCTACATAATGTATTGGATGTTATAGGTGATGCTTGACTGATCCCTTGATCTAGATGCTCCATTGATACATAGTCTTGGCTCCATGATGCCTTATGTATTCACATGCTATCTTTGAGCTTGGTTGCTTGATTGACATTGATCTTTCTACTAGTGGGAGCTTCATGCTATCTCTGGATATTGCATAGCGTGTGCTTTATGCACTTGAGCTTCTTGAGTAGATGAGACTGGGATCTCTTACATGTCTATGCTCTTGATAAATACTTGTCCGCATTGGATGCTTTTGGGCTGATTTGATCCATCTTCTCTTTGAGCATACATTGATAGGTCCTATCAGTTAGGCATACACCTAATTTGGCTTATTTTCCGAGTTCTTTATGCCAGGGCTTGTATCCTTCTACTGAGATTGATTTCTCTGGTGTTTGGCTCATGGTTCTTAGCTATTATAGTGTTTGTTACATGGTCGCTTCATGCAAGATCTAACTTGGCAGTCATAGTTGACTTTGGATCATTATTAGCTAATTGTTTGCTCTCTTTTTCTTACTACTATGATTTATTACAACAAGCTATTTTATGTGGACTGTGATGTATTTACTAAGCTTAATCATGTCAATTTGATGTACTTTTGGTACTATTTTGTGAAAAATTGGCCATTTTAGCAATTTCTCTTATTTTCAACTTGTTTTGGCATGTTTATTACTAATTATAGCACACTATTTTTTTCATAACATGCCTTTGTTTGACTCATTATGGCTGGTCATCTCAAAGATACACCAATTTATTATTGCCAAGTTGGATGGCACCAACTATGACTATTGGAAGTCTTAAATATGGTAGGTTTTGGTGTAGAAATTGAAGATTAAGCAACTAAGAAACAAAGGTATTAAACTTGAGAACATGGATGATGATAAGTGGGCTGATTTAGATGCACTATGCAAGTCCACTATCATTTTATCACTCTATGAAGAGGTCCACAATAATATTGTTGAAGATGAAGATTAGAGTGCATGGAATCTATGTGAAAAGATTCAGAACATTATGCAAAGCTGAGCCCTGCTTTGTAGATCTATTGGCTAAACAGTTGATGGATCTCCACATGAAGGAAGGGACCCCATTGTCTGCTCACTTTAGCTAGTTTCATTCTATCATGAAGAATCTGCTTCAACAAGGTATTGAGTTTCAAGATAATCTGTATTCTTTGTTTTTGCTGCTTGGCACTTTACCTGAGTCTTGGGATGTATTTTGCACTGCGATCTATACCAACAAACTTGATGGGCTAAAATTGAAAGATATGGCAACAAAGATAATGATTGTCATGTAAAGGACTCTCAAAAGTCCCGGTCTAAGTCACATTTGAGGAGATAAGTGTCATGAAGCTTGAGGAGTCTGATGGTGACTACATCTTAGTAGCCTCTTCATGTGATGCCTCTTAGCTAACCGAGGCTCAGTCTATGCATGCACAATGTTGGCTCTTGGATTCAGTGAGTCTTTTCATGCGACCCCCTATCGTGAGTGGTTTCATACCTATTGTAGTGTATCTAGTACTATGCTCTTAGATGATTATCAGTCTCTTGCTATTCTTGCCATTGGTGATGTCACTCTACAATTTCCCTCTCGCAGCACTTTTGTTCTGTGTAATGTACATTATGTGCCCACTTTGACTAAAAGCCTTATGTCTACTGAGTAGCTTGATGATGTACGTTATCATATATGCTTTGGTGATTTTGCATGGAAGATAACTTGTGGGGGCAGGCTTATTCTTGCAAGATGTGCCAAGTCTGGCAGCCTCTACCCCTTGGTTGTATCTCATACTACTAACCATATTTTGCCAGTGGGTTCTATCCCACATGTATCTCTCTGGCATACTGATTTGGGCATATGTCACTTAAGGGAATGAAAATGCTTAGTGCTTTGTAGTATCTTCCGCCTTTTGACTACTCGCATTTTGAGTTGTGTGATCATAGTTTATATGGCAGGAAGACTAGGAATTTGCATAAAAAGTTTGGTATTCGATGCATGGGTGAGCCTTTGGCTTTTGTGCATTCAGATGTATGTGGACCCATGCCCTGTCAGTCATTAGGGGATGTAAAGTACTTTGTCACATTTATTGATGATTCTTCACGTAAGGTTTGGGCTTATCCCATAAAGCAGAAATATGATGTCTTGGCTATCTTTCAGCATTGGCTTGCTCTTGCTGAGAATCAGACTGGGCATAGGCTGAAATGTCTAAGGATAGATAACAAGGGTGAGTATGTCTCATGTGCCTTTGAGTAGTTTTGTAATGAGTAGGGTTTTAAGTGTTAGTTGACCACCCCTTACATCCCTTCCCAAAATGGTATGGTTGAGTGTATGAATAGGACTATCT